>NW_026899526.1:0-84508 GCF_033153095.1 Gastrolobium bilobum
AGATTCCGGGTATGTTTTATTAGGAGGTCTGGTTGGCGTTAACAAGGAGCCAATTTCTGTTATTTCGATTGTCTCTGAGTTTGAGGATGTCTTTCCGGATGAAATTCTGCACTTTCCTCCAGAGATGGAAATTGAATTTGCAATTGACTTGTTACCTGGCGTGGGGCCTATCTCTCTTGCCCCATACCGGATGTCACCTCTAGAATTATCTGAATTGAAGAAGCAGATTGAAGACTTGTCCAGTAAAATTTTTATCAGACCGAGTGTGTCTCCGTGGGGAGCACCGGTGATCTTTGTTAAGAAGAAGGATGGGTCTATGAGATTATGTACAGACTACCGGCAGTTGAATAAGGTTACTGTTAAGAATAAGTATCCTTTACCGCGTATAGATGATTTGTTGGATCAGTTGCTTGGTGCGACTGTATTTTCTAAGATTGATCTCTGGTCCGGGTATCATCAGATCCGGGTAAAGCCGGATGACGTTCCGAAGACAGCTTTCAGGTCCCGATATGGACACTATGAGTATCTGGTTATTCCATTTGGGCTTACAAATGCACCAGCCGTTTTCATGAGTTATATGAATCGGATCTTTAAAGCCTATCTGGATCAGTTTGTGGTTGTCTTTATTGATGACATACTGATATATTCAAAGAGTAAAGAAGAGAATTCTGAGCATCTAAAGGTTGTTTTGCAGATTCTGAGAGATCATCAGTTGTATGCTAAACCATCAAAGTGTGAATTCTGGCTTTCTGAGATACAATTTCTGGGCCATGTCATCTCATCTGAAGGAGTGGCAGTGGACCCGAGTAAGATTAAAGCAGTGTTAGAATGGGAACGTCCTAAAAATATTACAGAGATCAGGAGTTTTCTTGGTTTGGCTGGGTATTATAGGCGTTTTATTGAGGGATTCTCACGGATGATGTTACCTTTGACACGGTTAACCCGTAAAGGGAACCCATTTGTGTGGACCCAAGAATGTGAAGTGAGCTTTCAAGAGTTGAAAAGGAAGTTGACTACAGCTCCGGTATTGATATTGCCGGATCCTACCAGTAAATTTGTGGTGTATTGTGATGCTTCTAAGTTTGGGTTAGGCTGTGTTTTAATGCAGTTCCGTCAGGTGGTTGCTTATGCTTCTCGGCAGTTAAAACCGCATGAGGAGAACTATCCGACACACGATCTTGAGTTGGCAGCCGTAGTGTTCGCATTGAAAATCTGGCGACACTTTCTATACGGGGCCGGTTTCATTGTCTACAGTGACCACAAAAGTTTGAAATATCTGTTTGATCAGAAAGAGATGAATATGAGGCAACGCCGATGGGTGGAATTCCTGAAGGATTATGATTTTGAATTGCAATATCACCCCGGTAAGGCCAATGTAGTAGCAGATGCTTTAAGCAGAAAGGCGCTTGGTATGGCTAATTTGATGATTTCTGAGTATAATTTGATTGAGAAATTCAGGGATCTCCGCATTCCTGTGAATACAGAGGATAGTCCGCATTTATTGACTACTACGGTAGTCCTGAACTCATTAGTTGAGCGGATTAAAGAAGCTCAATTGCTTGATGAAGAGATTCAGTCTATGAAAGAGCAGGACTTTGTGTCCACAGATAGGTTCGGTCTTAAGTTTTACAAAGATCGGATCATTGTTCTGAAGGGTCAAATGGTAGATGAGGTATTGGCTGAGGGCCATATGGGTAAGTACACTATCCATCCTGGTGCTACCAAGATGTACCAAGACTTGAAACAAAATTTCTGGTGGTCGGGAATGAAGAAAGACATTGCTCTGTTTGTGAGTAAGTGTTTAAATGTCAGAAGGTTAAGATTGAGCATCAGAGACCTTCTGGATTACTACAGCCCTTAGATATTCCGAATGGAAATGGGTCAGTATTTCTATGGATTTTGTAGTGGCATTACCGAGAACTCAGGCTGGTTTTGATTCTATCTGGGTAGTTGTTGATAGATTGACAAAGTCTGCACATTTCATACCAGTCAAAACGAGTTTCTCTAGAGAGCAGCTGGCTCGGTTATATGTAAGGGAGATTGTGAAACTGCATGGTGTTCCTAAAAGTATCATTAGTGATCGGGACCCTAAATTTACTTCTCGACTTTGGGATGCAGTGCAACAGGCATTCGGTACACAGTTGAGGCTGAGTACAGCTTATCATCCCCAGACTGATGGTCAGACTAAGAGGACTATTCAGACCCTGGAGGACATGTTGAGGGCTTATGCCTTAGAGCAAGGAAATTCATGGGATAAATATCTTCCTCTGGTGGAATTTTCCTTCAATAATAGTTATCATGCCAGTTTAGGCATGGCTCCCGATGAAGCTTTGTATGGCCGTAGGTGCAGGGCGCCTACTTGTTGGTCAGAAATAGATGAGAGGCAGTTATTTGGGCCTGATATGGTCCAAGAGACTACCGATCAAATTATGATGATTAAGGATCGATTGAAGAAAGCACAGAGTCGACAAAAGAGTTATTATGATGCAAAACATCGATCCCTTGAATTTTCAGAAGGGGATCATGTATTTATCCGTTTGTCTCCGACTACGGGTGTTGGGCGTGCTCTAGGAGTGAGGAAGTTGAGTCTTAGGTTTATTAGGCCCTACCAGATTATAAAGAGGGTCGGACCTGTGGCATACCAGCTTGCCTTACCTCCACATCTGTCAAATCTGCATAGTGTTTTTCACATCAGCCAACTTCGAAAATACGTGCCGGATGCGTCCCACATTGTTCAGCGGGACGATATTGAAGTAAGGAAAGACTTGAAGTTTGTTGTAGGACCGTTGAAGGTTCTAGCACGTGATGAAAAAGTATTGAGAAACAGGACTATTCCCATGATCATGGTACAATGGGAAGGATTGACTCCTGAGGACGCTACTTGGGAGCAGGAGAATGAGATTCTCCAGCAGTATCCTGAGTTTGACGTCAGGTATATGTTATATTTGATATTTGATTTTGTGGGCAAAATCCTCAAAAGGTGGGGTGAATATAATGACCATAAATGGTAAATCTTAATTAGAGGTTTAATTTAAGGATTTAAATACCATAATTAGATTCAGTGAGTGATTCCAAGTATTTTGACTGTAATCATGACTATGTTATGAGCAGTGCGTTCTGCCGGAGAATTTACAGTTTTGTGAATTAACCGGTAGAGCTTAAAAGAGCAAAATAATTTTAGAGACATAATTTGATAATTCTGACGACAAATATGAGTTCAGAACGAAAAATTGTATAGTCTGGCACTTTCCGTGAAAATCTCGTGAATAGTGTTTCTACCGGGTATTTTTACTGCTGTTTAAGCAACCGGTAGAGTCCAGAAATAAAATAATTGGTGAAATAAGAATAAGAAAGTCCAATATATGCCAAGCAAGTCAATATAGGCCCAAGAAAATGATAAGTTTATAAGTTTTAAGTTGCATAAGTAAATAAAGTACAATTAGTGATTCACAGTGCATTTCGTCAAAAACGGTGCAAAAACCATACTGTGAATTATGAATATTGTTTTGTAAGAAATAAAAATTAATGTAAATGATTTTAGAAGAAAAAAAATATGTCTGTAACTTTAAGTTAGTTCCGGGTCAATTTAAGTTAAAATACGCGATAGAAAAACAACCGGTTAAAAAGCCACATGTGCTTAAAAACCCCTAAGTCACTTAAATTCACTATTCCCTCACACTTTCTCTCTCCCTTTTCCCTTCCCCACCCGTGGCAGCCATGGCAAAAGGAAGCTTAGGGTTTGTTTTTGTTTTTCTTTGATTTCTCCATGATTAAGCAACCAAATCTTCCACCCATTATACCAATCTCGTAGGAAATCATCCAAGGAAGCTATTCCAACCCTCCATTTGAGCTGATTTCGTTTGTGGAGGGAGATATTTGTCATCTCATTTTTGTAGCACTATTCATCCAAGGTGGAAAAAAGGGATTTTTGGTGGAGACTTGCTTGGAGGTTACCTTCTTGACCTTGTATAAGCTTTTGGAGGTAATGAACCTCTATTTCCATAGTAGTATCTTGATGATTTATGTTATAAAAGTTATGATTATGTTTTAGTGGGAAAGAATTGGGTGTGAAACTTTGATTAGATGATGAATATTGGTTGTTTTGGATTTAGGAAATGAAAATGAGCATTTGTATGTATATAAAATTATTAGGGAAAAATCATATACCTTTCTCTCTATGTTTCGGCCTTAATAGGGTCCATTATGCAAATTTTAGTTAATGTATTAAGAGGGTTTATTGTGTTGGAGTAAGTATGAAATTAGGAAGAAGGCCTAAAAGGAAAAATCCTATAAATACTTGCCCTTATGCTTCGGCCTTGGGGGCTTTAGAGGAGCTTGTCATGACAAAATTAAATGAGACTTGATGAACATATATATTTATGTATGTGTAGTTGCTAATTAAGGGAATAAAGAATAATTAAAAAGAAAAGAACCCATTTGCCTATTGTCCTTGTGGAGTTCGACCTATAGGGTGGCTTAGGAATATATTTTGTTACATTTTATTTTAATAAAATGTGTTGTAATGTATTGTATAAAATTGATGAGTAAAGAAGTGAAATGGCTTGAATAAGGGTTGAAAAATACATTGAGTTCCTAAAGGTAGGTTCACGGCCTTTTAGAGAAAATGGCATGAATTATGTTGAAAATTCTCAAGTGAACACTTGATTAAATTAAGGAAATCCTAACGAGTATAAGGTGGTCTAGACTTGTGTATTGGCGTAGCATTGGCAAAAACATAAAGAAACGAAAAGAAGCGATAAAATGTATGCCTTATGTGAAAGCTAGGCATGATGGCATTTTATTAAATTGTATTTGTGGATTCTTGCTCTAGGTGTACCTAGGGACTGAAAAGGACCAAAATCTCTTGAAGATATAAAAGTAACTTGTGTCACAGGTAAGCAGATTGATAAAGCTTCAAGAGGTAAGCTCTATGTTTAAGGAGTCTTTTCCTGCTTGAGTGCTCCACCATGGTTAGTGAACTATGGTTGGACTGTATGACTGTTATTTAGATGCTTTGTATAGATGCATTCATATAGAGTTATTTGATAACATGATATGTTTTGCTCTGATATGACTTCTGTAATATGATTTTTGTAACAATCTCTGGCCATTGATTGTATAGTACCCTGATGTCCGCTTTGGGGTCCTTCCTCGAGACTAACGGTGTATGCCTCTGATATGTCTGGTTCCGCTTTGGATTCCTCCCTCGGGAACACGTGCGTTGATTTCTGCTTGGTGTCCTCCCTTGGGAATGACGGCGCACATCTCTGATATGTCTGGTTCCGCTTTGGGGTCCTCCCTCGGGAACACGTGCATTGATTTCCGCTTGGGGTCCTCCCTTGGGAATGACGGCGCACATCTCTGATATGATATGGATATATGCTCTGTTCTGTTATGATATCTGTTATATGCTGTATTCGTATACTCTGTATCTGACTTTCATGCAGGAGTGAGCTAGGGGTATAGAGAATTCTCTATAAACCTGGAGCTTATTGAGATTTGTAATCTCACCCCTCGTTGGGGACATATTTTCAGGTGCCCAGATTCTCGGTGAGTCCTCACTAGGCAGGGACGCGACACGTGGCTGAGGCAGTTGACGGATCGGATTTTGAGTGGCTGTAGGCTACTACTTTTTGGAAGTATACTCATGTCGTTTTGTATTTCCGCCTTTGATGGATCATGACATTGATCCTTTATTTTGTATATGGCCTGTATATGTTTTGTACATGTCGGTCAGTTTGATGCATGTACATTTGAGTATTCAGGAACGTTATATGATGATGTAGTATTCAGATAGGTTTACGTTTGATGGCATGCTGTTAGATATAGTGGCACGGAGCCATGTTATGCATGCACTCATGTATGGGTATTTGATTATATTTGGATATCTGGTATTTCTGAATTGATATGTTGTATAAACTGTTTATCAGGAAATGCTTCTGAGTGGGATTGGAAAATCCCAGTTGTCTGATTTATAGAGGAAACTCTGCCCGATTTTCGTTTACGCCGAGTAAGAATTAAGTTAGAAAAAGAAAAAGTTAGCTCATATTTTCGTAAGTTAAGTCTTCCGCTGTTTCTGTTTATATCATGTGTATGTTAATTGAACCGGCTCGAGACGGGATGTTACAGTAGTCTTATTTATATGTTATGAATTAAATCAATCCTACCCTTCAAAGCCTAGAGTTTCGAATTCCATACAAATATTAAATACAACTCATTCATATTTGTACCTAGTATAAGTTGTTCTTAATTTAAATTAAGTTCACACTAAATATATCTATATATATATATATATACATATATTTCGAATGACAAGTCATGCTTCCACATTATTAATGGTAATTTATATAAGTGCCTAATTTTCACGGGACGTTACAGTTAGCAAATCACGGTAAACGATACTGGGACCTTAGCCAGAAATGGGGTGGTGTGTATGCATTGTGATTGCATAAAATAGGTTAAAAAGATAGATCAGTCATACTTGTGGTCTTTAGCTCCTATTTATAGAGTTATTTGGGCCTTATTTTATTATATATATATATATATATATATATATATATATATATATATATATATATATATTATTTATTTATTTATTGTAAGATAAATTAAATATAATAAGCGATGAATAGATGATCTATAGGATCATTAAGAGATAACCAAATTTTAAATCGTAGAGAAGGTGATTATTGAAAAGGTCTCTTAGTCGCAGTGTCTAATAGGTTAGTTTCATAGGCATGATTGTGGGGATATCCAAAATATCGTAACATGAAAGCCTGAATACATTTTATAAGGATATCTTTTTTTCCCCTTGCTAAAAAAGAATGACATAAATCACAAAATTTCTTGTTATATAAACTCTCCTCCCAATTAACTGATTCAAATAGACTGGTGAAAGATAACAGAGTGAGTTCTGATATTATTTTTATTAATTTGTTAGAGAAGTTTTCTTGGTATCTATTTCATTTTTAGGTAGCGTTTCTCGATGCCTTGATGTTTCAAACATATGACCTACTTGTGGTAATGGACACATGATCTGCTAGTTGTAATGTAGTTTTGGTAGTTTGTGGAGAATGTTAATAACGTACGTCATATTCTTTTAATCTCTCTTATAAAACATAATAGCTAAAAGTTCCCTCATTATAATTCATTATTTTGCCGCTTAAGTAGGGGCTAGTTATAGAAAAAGGATCTAGGACGCATAATTATGTACTTTTGGTAAACAGTAAAGTGAATTTAGCCACCTCTACGAGGCTAATGGAACTTGTTCTCGTTGGTGAAATGAAATTTCTGCTATATTCTCAGTGAATTTAGAGGTGTATGTACCATTCAGTCTGAGGTTTCTTAAAAATACAGTTGTTTTAAAACAACATGGATAACATATTAAATATAACATAAATTCACGGTTTTTAAGGTATTCTTTTTAAGCTTAGCTTCTTTTGTCCAGGCTCACTTAATTTTGAAAATTTGGTGTTACTATGCAATTGCAATGTATGGAATGGAAAGATAAGGGTTTGGGGGTAGAGTTTATATGGATTTTGGGTTCTCTTGACTTATTAACCAAATTTTAGGGCGAAGTTCTCACAAGGTTGATATCATTCAACAACAGAATTCATCTGATTGAAAACTTTTTAATCTGCCTCTGCATTTTAAAATCAGCTCTTTTTTTTTTTTTTTTACCTCTTTTCGTTTTTCCCCCCATTTTAGGAATTCAGCCTTCAAGTTATTTGAGTTTTGAGGGATGCAGCCGTCATGTGCATACATGTAATAAAAAGGTAACTTGGAGAAAACATTTCTACAATAAAGGAATCTCTGTATTTCTGTGTAAATGGAAATATGGTTTTTAATCTTTATGACCATTGACTCAGGACAAAATTGATGCTCCATGCAATGACCAAACCAAAGGCTTTTACTATAGTAAAAGGTTTCATTCATCAAGCACTAAAAGCGAACCACTATCTCACTCTTTTATTGTCATAAACAAGCCACAAAAACTAAAACAAAGGTTCATATTTGTAGGAAAACAAGCAAAAAGAATAACAGAATGTTGAGAAGTCTTCAACTAGACTCCAATCACAGAATCATCTTAGCTCTGAGACTCTCTTCTCTGCTATTCTTCTTCTCTTCAGTTTTGAGTGCTCATGGCTACCCTACAAGAGCTAATATCTTCATCTATGCAGGCTGCTCTCAAGAAAAATACCAACCTAACTCACCCTTTGAAGGCAACCTTAATTCCTTTCTAACTTCAGTTGTAAGTTCATCATCTGAAGTTACTTACAATAGCTTTGCTATAGGAAATGGAAGCTCAACACCACCAGAAGGAACCATATATGGCTTATACCAGTGCAGAGGTGATTTGCATCCAATTGACTGCTCAAAGTGTGTTGCAAGATCTGTTAGCCAAATTGGCTTGGTTTGTCCCTATGCCCTTGGGGCTTCTTTGCAACTTGAAGGATGCTATCTAAGATATGAACATAGTGGTGATTTCCTTGGTAAACTGGACACCAGCCTAAGGTACAGGAAATGTAGTAAAGCTGTGACTAATGATGTTGAGTTCTTCAGGCGTAGAGATGATGTTCTTGCTGATTTGCAAACAGCTAATGGATTTCGAGTCAGTAGTTCAGGCCTAGTTGAAGGGTTTGCACAGTGCTTGGGGGACTTAACTCTATCAGATTGCTCCTCTTGTTTAACAGATGCTGTGGGAAAGCTGAAAAACCTATGTGGATCAGCTGCAGCAGCTGATGTGTTCTTGGGACAATGTTATGCTCGGTACTGGGCATCTGGCTACTATGATGAATCAGGTCCTCCATTTCATTCTCATTCTTCTTTTTTCCTTACAGTATTCAGTAAAAGTAGAGGCATTTTCTTCTGCAAAGGCAAAATATTCTACCCCCTGATGTCTTTTTCTACTTTAAACGTTGCTACTAATTACTTTATTGCTCATCCAATTATGCATCAAAATAGTGTAGAAGATGAGCACACATAAATGAAAATTACTAAACCAATTCATTCTTAGGGGAGAGGAGCAAGAAAAGCAGGAGTTGAAATTGTTTTTAATATAACTCCAACTACTTACACTTTTGCCATAAATGACCCTTTATAGAGAAGTGATATGAGGAAATGGAGGTAAAAGGAAAGCTGAACCACCTAACAAATTGCCAAATGCAATGGTCAACAAGTAATCTTTTATGAACTAAAGCAATCAGAACATATGCTTGTACACTTTATTTAGGAAAATACACACTTTATGCCATTCCTCTTTATTCTTTCGTTTGAATACCTATTAATATTGAGTTCTATAATCTTCACCTAATCAGTTTAGTTGTGAACCTCAGGATCCCATCTGTTTCATTCATTTAGTGTCATATAGAATTTATTCGAATTACATTTTCTTAATAAGAAGAGATATATTAATATTTAATAAATAATAAATAGAATTCAAACATTCATGAAATGATTTAGCATAGTGCAACGACTTGTACTAAAAAGAAGATAGCTAGGAATCTGAGAACAAACTTTTAACCCCCAACATGAAAAGTTATATATTCCTACCGAAATACCTACACTAGTGAGTTTTTTATATAGAGCTTCCACTATATATGCTTGAAAAATTAATTAAAGCTTGGGATCAATTTGATTATAAATGTGAAAATTGTTTCTCTTTATCCAACATTACGCATAAGTATATTCATAATATAAGATTATAGCCACTGGCGAATCTAGAAAAATAACGAAGGGTGAGGTCTGATCTTTAACGCGATTTATGAGCAGCTGCCAGCTGACTGGGTCTGGTTTAGATCTAGATCTATATTAGGCTTGGATAATGAAGGTGGAGGAGAAAAAAACTCACAGAAAAATAAATTAGAAGGAGAGAAATTAAAGATGTATGATATTGTAACAACCAACTAGGGTTATTACCAATCAATTTCACCGTTAGATCAATTATGTTGATTCAACGGTTATATTTATTTTCATCTTTATAGGGTTATGATCCCCATATTTAATGTAAAAACATTAAATATAGGAAATCATAACCATACAAATGTGAAAATAAATATAAAGTATTAAATATGAGGAATCATAACCCTATAAAGATGAAAATAAAAATAACCGTTGGATCAGCATAATCGATCTAACTGTAAAATTGATTGGTAATAACATTGGTAGTAACCTTAATTGGTTGTTATAATATCCTACCCCAAAATTAAATTAGAAAAACTTGAATTTAAAAAAAAAAAAATTATATTTTTAAATCATATTTAAGGGTAGGCACTTGCCCCTCTTCTCCCCTAACTGGATCCGCCTCTGATTATAGCTGACTCAAATCTTATCTCCCTTTTCTGCCTTTGATTCTGTTTTCAAATGAATACCTACCATTAATTCATTAAATAAATATATCCCTCTTAAATAATGTCTAATCTCTTAGTTAATAGTATATTTTTGTTTAGTTTAATGTATATAATTAGGGAGCGTATCATGTCAAATCTCGTGCAAAATAGTGTGCCTTTGCTTTTATCCAACTTGGTGTTTTGTGCAGATTCCTCCAATGATGACCAAGTGGGTAAATCAGTTGCCATTATTGTGGGAGTGTTTGGGGGTCTAGCCGTTTTAGTTGTACTTCTCTCAATTTGCAAAAAAGTAGCGGGTAACTATTCTCCTAATATTGTGACCCCTATAATAAAATGGATATCATTGAGGAAATGATAGTGCTAATGATCAATATTTCTTCATTACATGCAGGTTAAGAAGATAGAGGTGCTAAAAGAAAGGGGTAATCATCAGGAAAGGTCCTCAAATGTTTGTTTAAATTTATTGAAAGCCATGCTTCACTTTTTGGTCAATTTAATATAATATGTTTTTCCACAATGGAGGGTGGATGTTATCTTCTGGTTTATAAAGTTGAACTATAATATCCATCAACTTAGAAAGGGCTGCAGATTGTCTTGCCTTGGTGATGTCCAACAAAAACCCATCATTCTTTTCTTTATTTTAAAACTGTTTCTGGATTACTCTGGGGTGCACTTCTGTCTAAATTACTTGCCTTTTATTTTGTTGACTTGTTTTAGTGCCCTTTTCGAAGGACAATTGTAGAATATTCTGAGAATTTTAACTTGTCTACCGAGTCCTCTTGGGAAGTTTCTTGTTTGAAATGACATTTTGTGCCAAATTCCATTTCATATGCCGTAGTCACAACCTAAAATTCGTATGGAGGCTTTTTGCCTCAGACGTTAGTTCAAAACAAATGTACGCTCCGTTGATTTATTTTGAAGGTTTAATTCATATTTGATTTACCTTATTTTATTTTTTCCCAGCTAAAATATAATTTACATACTTTGTAAGGTTTAGGGTTTAAAGAAGAATTGGAGAAGAAGAATCGAGAAGGAGAAAATGAGAGAGATAGAATTTTGTCCAGCAACTTTATGCTTTTCCTCTTTCTATTTGTTTTCTTTATATATTTCCCAATAACCAAAATAACGTAATGGATAATCCAAACACATAAGGGATAACTAAATGCAGTAATGTAAAACTAGAAACACTGTTCAGCCCATAACAAAGTCTTCATATCGTTTGGGCTTGATAACTAGCCTTTGGGCCCTTAGTCTTCATTCTGTCCCATCTGGGTGCCTGGAAAGGGCATCAGCTACAATATTAGTCTTTCCGGATTTGTAATGGATGGTGAAATTAAACCCCATTAGTTTTGCTAGGAATAATTGCTGCTCTGGAGTTTGGATCACTTGAGACAAAAGGTGGTGCAGACTCCGTTGGTCAGTGTGTATGATAAAATAGGCACCCAGTAAATACTGGCGCCATTTGGCAACAACAACAGAGATGGCAAACATCTCCCTGATGTATGTAGACTTAAGTCTCATTGTAGGAGAGAGCTTCTTGCTAAAAAAAGCAATCGGATGGTTGTTCTGGATAAGAACAGCACCAACACCTGTTCCTGAAGCATCGATCTCCGAAACAAATGGGATAGAAAAATCTGGCAAAGCCAGAATTGGGGCATTTGAGATCAGAGCCTTCAATTGGGTGAATGCCGAAGTGGCAGCGGGGGACAAATTAAACCTGAATTTGCTGAGTAAATCAGGTAAAGGGCCTGCAACCGTAGCATAGTGCTTGATGAATCGGCGATAATATCCCAAGAGGCCCAAAAATGCCCTGACTTGCGTTTGTGAAGTGGGTAGTGGCCATTCAACAATTGCTTGGACCTTGCTTGGGTCAGGAGCCACCCTTCACCAGAAATGATGTGACCCAGGAATTGAATAGAACTCAATGAAAAAGAGCACTTAGACAGCTTTGCATAAAATGAATGACCTCTCAGAGTATGTAAAACTTGTGATAAGTGATTTATAGGGTCTTGTAAATTAGCACTATACACCAAAATATCATCAAAAAAAATAACCACACAGCGTCTAAGGAAGTCAGAAAAAACCTCATTCATTGTGGCTTGGAATGTGGATGGGGCATTAGAAAGCCCAAAAGGCATAACCAAGAATTCGTAGTGACCACGGTGTGTGCGGAATGCTGTTTTGTGAATGTCAATGGGCTCCATACGAATTTGATGGAAACCAGAGCGCAAATCCAGTTTGGAAAAAATGGTTGCACCATGAAGCTCATCCAATAATTCATCAATAGTTGGGATGGGAAACTTGTCCTTAATGGTAACAGCATTAAAGGCACGGTAATCGATGCAAAAACGCCAAGTCCCATCCTTCTTTTTAACCAGCAAGATCGGAGAACTAAAAGATGTGCTAGTTCTAATAATGCCCTCAGCTAACATTTCCTTGAAAATAAGGGTAACGATAGGCTCTAACTTGAACTGGCTTAGCATCGGGTTGAAGAAGGATTTTATGGTTGGTAGAACGGTGTGGGGGCAGTGATTGAGGTGAAGCAAATATATCAGTAAAATCCTGTAATAAAAGCTGAATTTGTAGGTCAATGTGAGAATGGGCCACTGTTGGGGTTATGTGAGGCGAAGGTTGGGATGGGAGGGTAGATGTGATACACATGAGACAAGAATGGACTGAGTGTTGAGCAACCAAGCGATTTAATTGGGATGGAGATAACACAGTCGGTTCAAGGTGGAGGTCACCTTGCAGGAGCACATTTGAGTGGCCTTGTGTGAAAGACATAGTCAAGTGATTGTAATCAGTTAAAATAGGGCCCAATATAGAAAACCATTTTACCCCAAGAACAATATCAGCCCCTTTAAGTTCAATAACAAATAGGTCAATTGAAAAAGGTTCTGATTGCAGTAGTAATGGCACTTTCAAACATTTGGCAGAGCAAAGTAACGTGTCTCCATTTCCCACTTGGACTGTAAACGGTGAGATCGCATGCAGGGTGAGGTGGAGATAAGAAGCCATTCTTAGTGTGATGAAATTGTGTGTACTGTCGCCATCTATGAGGACTTGCATTGAGTGACCCGAAACAGATCCTTGTAATCGAAATAAACGAGAGTTGCGGTGTCCAAAGAGAGCATTAAAACTAATCTCAGGAGATGGAGGTTGTTCGGTTGGTTCAGGGTCAGGGGGTACGGGATTAATTTCCTCTCCAGCGAGTTCTTCTTCAAAACCCTCCATGTAGAGAAGGGCAGGTTTGGCCTTGCATTTATGACCAAATGTATACTTGTCATCACAATTAAAGCAAATGTTTTTTTCCCTCTTGACCTGCATTTCGGCAGGAGACAACCGCTTAATTGGAATTGCCGAAATGGGATGAGAAGGAGTAGCTGAAGGTAAGGCTGGAGTGGTCACAGCCGTTGTTGGCTTACAGGCCCAAGGTTTGGAAGGTTTATTAAGATTGAGTTGATCTTCATAAACTCTAGCTAGAGCAAAGGCCTGATGAACGTCAGTAGGGCGGTGTGGTATAATGAAGTTACGAATACAGGGTTTCAACCCTGAGAGGAACATGCTTTTGGTAAGGGCAGGTGAGAGCCCAGGAACCTTGCTTGACAGACGTTCAAAGGAGGTTTGATACTCTTGGACAGTGGTGGTTTGATGTAGTTTTTCAAGCAAAGAGGCTGGATCCTCGAATTCAGTATGGCCAAATCTCTGATTGATGGCTAACACAAATGCTTTCAAGTAATAATCAACCCATCTCGAGACATACCTTGGAACCAACAAGCGACAGGATCTTCCATGTGGAAAGAAGCTAACAAAAGTTTATCAGCTTCAGGGGTTTGGTAGTACGTAAAGTATCTGTCAACAGAGAAAAGCCAACGAGTGGGGTCTCCTTATGAAAATCTAGGTAGATCCAGTCGAGGAGAACGATGGGCTGGTCCAGGACCCAGAATACCCGGATTACGATGAATGTCGCCATTGTTATGGTTATGAGGCAAAGAGCGTTCCAGATCTGCTCGAAGTTCATCTAATAGTTCTGCGTTTTGGTTCTCCATGGCGTTAAAGCGGCGATCGTGGGCCACTTCCCAAGCCGTGAAGTGTTGTGCGGTGTTGGTTTCCGTCGTTTGAAGACGTGCTTCAACATTGTGGAGCTGTTGACGGAGTTTTGTAATTTGCTGTTGCAAATCTCTCATCCTGGTATTTTCAGCCATAGGAGGAGATGCAGCAATGAAAGCACTAGTTTGTAAGGTTTAGGGTTTAAAGAAGAATTGGAGAAGAAGAATCGAGAAGGAGAAATGAGAGAGATAGAATTTTGTCCAGCAATTTTCTGCTTTTCCTCTTTCTATTTGTTTTCTTTATATATTTTCCAATTACCAAAATAACGTAATGGATAATCCAAACACATAAGGGGTAACTAAATGCAGTAATGTAAAACTAGAAACACTGTTCAGCCCATAACAAAGTCTTCATATCGTTTGGGCTTGATAACTAGCCTTTGGGCCCTGGTAGATTTGTCCACAGTGTGGGCTAGTGGGGTTGAAACCGCAAGGTCCACTACATACTTCAACTTTATTTCACATGTCTTATTGTTGGTGATTTAAGAACGCGGAACCTATCCTCGTAAAGTTTATTGATGGATCTTAATTAAGACCCGTTACTGTTAAACGCTGTCCAATTATTTAATGGTGTTTTTCAAATCATCATTCATAACACCAATGTTTTGGTATAATTCCCAAATCCAATTTCAGTATAAAGTTATCAAATTTTGAATCCATTACTGAACTCTTCCAAATCTAAATCTCAGAATCTTTCATTCTTTCATTCTGTAAAATTACTCTCCAAAAGCAAAACTTGAAAATTCAATATTTTTGACACAACTACTTTAAGAAAAAAAAAGGTAAAAAGAGAGAGAATTTGACTATTTGCGCAGATTTTTGGTGTTAGTCATCATCATGAATTTCCTCAGCCATGCCAAATACTACCCTCAAGGAGACAGAAGGCAAGCTGTATTAGGGAGAGAACCGAGACAATAGATGAAAAGCAAGACCAGAAAGGAGGGTGGTGTTCTTTCTTTGTGAAAATCTACAAAACAGAAGTATCGTGAATCAGTAATATTAAATTGATAAACAGAGTACGATTTTTATAAGAGTGATATGATTTTTGTTTTTTTTTTTTAATTACCCACCGTGTTCCCCTAAAATTTTATAGAATACCAATAAGCCCTGCAATATTTTTAGGAGCTGAATGATACTAAGAACATAGACAACATGAGCATAAAATATACCATATTTACCTTAATATATTTTCCTTTTAGTTATTTATCTCTTCATATATATATATATATATATATATATATATATATATAGGGATAGGATATTGTGACAACCAAATAAAGTTACAACCAATGTTACTACCAATCAATCTCACCGTTAGATTGGTAGTAACGATCCAACGGTCATGATTTGTTCCTTATATAGCCTCTCTCCTCCCTTCTCTCTCCTTCTTCTCCCTGACTATACTCTCTAACGCAGCAGCCGCCGCTGCCGCCCATAGCCTCCGTCGCACCGCTGCACTCTATCGCTGCAGTCTATGGTTCTGATTTAATTGATTTCCATAACCCCTCTCTCTTCCCTTCTCTGAGTTGTGATTGATTTTTTGTTACCTATCCCCTTGTGATGAGTATCTCGTTGAATACAAAGAATGCACTTTTTATAATACGAACAACCCTTCTCCTGTGAAAAAGCTACTATAGTTTTGGAACATGGAATATTGTAATAAATTAAAAGAGCAATCAGAACACAAAAAATGGGAAGGTCTATCCGCATCAAAACTGCATCGCCTTATGTTATTAGGGTTACAAGCGGCGGCGACCGGCGGCTATGGGCAGTGGTGGCGGAGGCAGAGAGGCTGTAGAGTGCGGCGGCGCGACGGAGGCTATGGGTGGCGGCTGCTGCTGCGTTAGAGAGTATAGTAAGAGAGAAGGGGGAGAGAGAAGGGAGGAGAGAGAGGCTATATAAGGAACAAATCATGACCGTCAGATCGTTACTACCAATCTAACGGTGAGATTAATTGGTAGTAACATTGGTTGTAACTTTACTTGGTTGTCACAATATCCTATCCCATATATATATATATATATATATATATATATATATATATATATTGTTCTGTACTTGGGATAGAGATGTCCAGCACAATAGGCTGGTATGTTACTCTTGGATATAGTGCCCTCTCTAAGGTATCTATGAAATAGATACCCTTGAGTCAAGTAGATCATTGTGCACAGAATACTATTGACGGCGTTAGCCAAAGGAGTGTGTGTGCGCGCACAGTAACAACATAACAGTAAGAAAAAGAGTGTAACATACCTTTAGGGTTTACTTTGTATTTATAGAGGTTACCTGTGGGTAGTGTGGATGGGTCTTTGTTGCCTCTGATAGGGGCCCAGAGCTATGTTGTCGTATTAGGATTAGTATCCTTGATGGATATCTATTCGTGATTACATTAGATTTACATCTTAGATAGCTCCTTATTGGGCCTGTCACTTAATAGACCCCTTATACAGGTCCATAACATATATATATATATACTTAAATTTCATTTTTATTTTTTTTCAATCTCTTTGTATCTTTTATTTGGGTTCATCTATGATTAATACCAATTAGTTTAGGACAAAGATGCTATTGATGTTGACCAACCATATTCAAAGTCTTAACGGGTCCCACTAATCTAGTTTCGAATTTGAATCTTTTCACCCGGCCTAGGAATTGGGACTATAAAGAATCAAACCCACTCCCACTTGGGCAAGTCAAATCTCGAGATCTAATTGGGATGTCACTAGACTATCAACTCTTGGGTGAGTGATATGATTTTTAAACTAAGACAATTTTAATTATTCTAGTTAATGAAAATGATGGAAATTTTATAAGAAAGCAAACTGAAAATAAAAGAAAACAAGTAAATAAAAGTAATGATGAATTAACCAATAATTAAGAATTTGGAACAAAGATTTCACTACAACAAATTATAATGACAGATAATTCTTCTTTACTATGTTGGATTACATTCTTTAAGGTGGATTATCCTATTATTTAATTGCCTTTTTTTGGAGTTCAAAAGACTGCGTTCGAATTAAAATAATACATACTTTTGTGGTACTATATTGTTAAAAACCCATTGGGCTCTGGGATGTGAATTTCTTTGTAGGTCATCCTAGGTTCAATTTCATGATTTTCTAGTTCTAGACTTATTTCATGAACCAAATTTGGCGTTTATGACTGGCCAAATCGATTGACGCGTCCCTAAGTCCAAATCTTATCACGTATACCATATTTTACAATAAACTTTTATAAGCAAATTTATATTATAAAAGATGTAACAGCAAGAGTTGGTTTACACAAAACATGGAGTGAACCATAGGTGACACAAGATCAAGATATCAAGCTTTAATGATTAATAAAGCACCAATTAGTTCAACAAACTTGAACAATATGGAAGATAGTGCAACAAGTCTCAGGTGAAGCAAGAAAACTAAATCAACATGTAGAAGTGGAGAAATAACTTCAAAGTGCAAAGTCAACTATAAAATCAAAGATTCCAGTCATACAAGTGTAAGAATTTGTATCGTTAAATTAAAATTTTAATAATTTAATAATAACTTATGATCTTAGAAAACTACTCTATAATTCAAAGAGGATAATTAGAGATATTTTATATTTATTTAAATTAAATCACTTTTCGAAGAAAAGTGTAAATGTAGCGTATTTCGCGGTAAAAAGGTGTACCGGTGAAATTATCCAAAAATTTAAAAGAAATTGATTGTGATTTTAAGAATTATTTAATAAATTAATATTTAAGGTTTGATAATCATAAGGAAACATTAATTATTGGAATTTAGTCATTTTCGGTGAAAATGCTGATGCTGTGGGTACTGCAGTAGAAACAATAGGTATAAAAAAATACCTGGAACTGAAAATAAATTATAGATTTATGCGTCATAAACTTTATAAGACACTGTGGTACATAAATTACAGAGGATTGAGTGAGTTAAGTGAAAGAGTTGATACTGGGTGTATTAGGTCAGGCTGCATTTAATAACATAACACCCTTATTTCTCAAGGGTTACTACGTAGGTCTCCCTTTCTATCTTCACTCTCATTGTTGCCATCTTTTCTTCTCCATGGCTCCATGACCTTCTTCCCAAGAAACAACCAAGACACCTCTTTTCTTTAACGTTTGATCATCCCAACCTTGTAAACACTAGTTTTTAGTAAGGTTAGAGAAGAAAAATATCATCTTGAAGGGTTTTAGCTTGTTGTCTTGAGCTTGAGAGTGACCTCCTTTCATTCTTGAGAGCTTGAGTCACTATATTCACTTGTGTTGAAGCCTTGGAACAAGAAAGAACACTCCTTTAGAGAAAAGAACTATCTTTGGAGACTCAATTTTCGTTCATGCCTCTGCACAGAGTTGGGGAGTGAAGCTAAAGCTTGAAAGTCTTCTCCTTTTTCTGTTTTGAAGCTATGGGTATATGTCTCAACCTTTCCTCTTGAGTTTTTATGAAAAATATTGAGTCTTAGACATGTTAAATGAGAAAAATAAGTAACCAAGATGACCACTAGCTTAAACATGGTTATCTCGAGCTACAGAGCTCCAAATTGAATAAGGTTTAGACCTATGTGTAGATAACACATAGGGTTACAACCCTGTACATTTTTGTAGCCATTGGACAAGTGGTTTGGTCGCAGTTTGAGTTTGAAGTCATTTGGGTGCTTAAAATTCAGTTTACAGCAGTCACTTTGCAAAAAATATAACCGGAGTTACACAACTCCAATTCATACATATAATATGTTGTTAGAAAGCTCGAGAAGTCTATTTTAACGTATTAAAATATTAGAATTTTTGGTATAGAATTGCAATTATAGTTTTAAAAATGGTAAACAAAGTTTGTTGTCATATTCACAATTAGAGTAGTTTCTTTGGAATTAATTTCAAGGAAACGACTTGTAAACTCTATTGTGCTAGCGAGTGAGGTTCTAAAAGGTATGAGATGCTAGGGAGTTGATCTAATTCCTCCCACCTTGAGTTGGTGTCCCTATGTAAAGAGTCATTACGTAAAAGACAACATTGAAATGAATGTCGTAAACGAAAGACAACATTGAAATGAATGTCGTAAACGAGTTTAATTGCTAATTGCCTTTATATATTTGAAATAGGTTGTGATTTTGTGAGGGCCTATGGTTGTGGTCCTTTGGATACTAAGAGTACATTGGAGTATGTTACTATAACAGGTAAGCTTCGTGTTCTAAGGGTTAATCCCTTTGTTTGTTCCACCAAACTCCATGGGAGGTTGATTTATATGCATGGTATATTTTTCTGAAAATGGCTATGCACTGATGTTTATCTGATGTATTTAGTAATACATGATAACATGAGATATTGTGCATTGCATTCATATGTATGTATGTGAGGTAGTGTTCAGCAACACCTGGATAGGGTTCTTGAGTATGGTTATTCCATACAAGGGGTAGAACTCCAATAGTGTGGGTATAGGGTGGATCCTTATACTTTTTTGTAGGTAGCAGACGTGTGTAATGCCTATTTTGTTCTCTAGCCAGTACATTTGTGATTTGCGCACCTACATGATATACATATATTGCATCTTTATGTTGTTTTTATATTGTTCATACTTATTATACCTGTAAGTGAACTTGGGGCAGAGTGATCCTTCGAGAACCCAAGTTTATTGAGATTGTTATGTTATCTCACCCCGTATTTGGGTAACCACAGTTCAGGTACTATAAGTATTGATGTTGGAACACCTCGTGGCATGAGGCCTAGATAAAGATATGAGGCATGCATGGCTGTTATATGTTTTTTATACATTTCTATGAGGCATGGTTACCATTTGACCTATTTTATTATGTTTGTATTTGTGAAGAGCATAGGGGTTGTTTATGCTTTCTTGAACAAGCATTTTTTTAAAGAACATGTATTAGATTATGTTATGAGTATTTGTAGTTGGTCATATGACGTCATGGTATGCTTCTTATGTGTTGATAAATTGAGTATTTTGATATGTATGAATATAGCCAAAGTGATGGATTGTAGGTGTCACAATTTATACATGTAGTAGTTGTTTAAATCCCATAAGATATGATAACTTAGATGCCAAGGAAGGTACTAAATAGCTTAATTAAACCACATATGTGGTTGATACTTGTTGTATGTCTTAGGTAAGGACAAATAAATACAAGATGAAGTGATATGGGGTAAGGGTTGAATGTTAAACCCCCAACCCAAAAAGAGACATTCCATTTCGCCACTATAATGAAATATCCGGATATTGGTGATCTAATATATGGATATTGATATCCGGATATAATATCCGAATATGGCATATCTGGATATATCCCCGACAAATATTCGAATATTTTGGGCGAACAGAAGCAAAAATAAATATTTAAAAAGAAAAGCTTATAGACCTTATGGAATTTAAATATGGAAGGCTTAAAAGCAATCTCTACGGAGCGTGGTGCCTTAATAAATGTTAAGGAAAATGCGAGTAGCTAAATCAATAATTTAGATGTGATTGGATGTCTGAGTGGGTATAATTGTTGAGACAATATGTTAGAAAGCATTCTTCCACAATTCATAATTCCAATAGTGTGAAATTAAGCACAAAATTAATTAGTAAATAAGGTAATTGGAAGAACAAGTAATATAGAATGAAATTCCTTTACCAAAAAAAAAAATATAGAATGAAATTAACTTGACATGAAAATAACTATTATAAATTAATATAGAATGAAAAGAGTTTATTCATGTTTTTACATGAAATTAATTTTGAATTAAGACGATTAGCTTCCGACCTTATTTAATTAATTAGTTGCATTTAATACCATTTTGATGTTAACAAGCCGAGTCGACACAGGGTGTTACAACAAGGAATTAGAAGACTCAAAACATTAAGAAAAATGAAGAAACATTAAGAGTCAACGCTATTCAATTTATTATGTTATTTTAGAGTCTATAGAGTTTAAAAGTTTGAGTTTATAAAGCTTTTTCTCATTGATGCATTATGGAAGCCATAAACCCATGAACCTTACATACATGATACACTCATACATGACTCATACATATGGAACATTGTTTGATCAATGCTAGAAGCATTCATACATGTGTGAGAAGTTAGTAGAAAATCATTTAGAAATCACTCAAATCAAAAATCAGGTTTCTGTGTGGAAATATCCGGATATGGTATCTAGATATTTGAACCCAGATTGTTCGAATATCAGCCTGATAAATATCCAGATATTGGATCAGTCACATGAGTTATTTTAAATTTAGAGGTGTAACAACTATATTTGGCTATCTAATTTTTTCTACACCTATATAAATGATCGATGAAGGTTCACAATTAAGAAATAACACAAAAACACATAAGAATTGAAAATTGAGAGATCACTTTCCATTTTGACTACATTTTGATATACTATAGGAAATGCTCTATATCTCTTTTGTTTCTTAATCTTTTTCTGAGATTCTTTTTTACGTTGAACAAGGAGAGGTTGCTCCTTATCTGTTTGGCAAGAGTGAATTATTGTAATTGAATCTTGATTGATTGAAGAAAGCCTACAGGTGATAGGTTGAGAGTAATCAAAGGTTTGTTCATATTTCTTGTAAAAAATCCATTGTAAAATGATTTTTCTGGCACCGGTTGGAAGCTACGTCATAGTGGAAATTACAACATCAGTCTCGACGTAGCTCTCAGGTGGATAGAGAGTGAACCTGTAACACCTCGTATGCATCAGGTTATGTTATCAACCTTCATGATATTAAGCGCAGTTACTGTAAGAACCCACACCGTTAATTAAGGAAATTAATTAAATAAATATGAGAATTAGGAAATAATTCCATAATTGACCCTAATAATTATGAGAAGGCTTAAATAATTATGGTAAGTGATTAAGATTGCTGAAAGTCGCTTTTCTGACGAAAAGTGCAGATACCGGTTCTGCTACTCGGTATAAATGCATACCGATTAAGTATCCCAAAAAATTATAATATGTGCATGAATATTCTTGGAATAATATGTAGGACTAGTAAAACAAGTTTTAAGTCAAAATAATGAGAACTAGTGCTAGAACTGATACTGGCTATGGAAAAGCGCGTACCGGAAAGGTGCTGCAAAAAATAAATTAAAAATATGATAAATGTTGTCAAATTTAGCAAGTGCACTAGTCAAACAAGTAATAAAATGATGAGTAAAGATCGTTCCCACGAGGATTTGTGTCAAGCACTAACTAACCAAATGTTACTAAGTTGAATCAACCGAAAAATTCTGAATTGCATTGATTTCTTGTCACCCGAAATTGAAATTGCATAAAATTAAAGAATTGATAAACAAATAAGATGTGAATATAACTTAACAAGTAGTCAGATGTCAATTTCCCTCAAGCATGAATTTATGGATGAACCAATTTCCATTATGAATTATCTACTATGTGATGTTGATCAACCTTTTTCTTATCATCTCAAGATGTAATGTCTTACTACCCTAATAGATACATTAATCAGAAACCCCAATGTCTTGGTGATTCCTTTCTTAATACATGCATTAATCACTAAAGTCTTAAGACCACATCAGAACCCTAGCATCAATGTCTTGACTACTAGAACACTAATGATGAAGTTGTCAAAAATAGAGAAACAATGTAAACATGTCTGTTCTACACTATTTATCAACATGAAGAATTAATCAAGACAACTTCATACAATCGCATAATAGATAAAAAAAACATCTAATTAACCATTCATAAATTCAAACTTGAGTTCCATTGAATCAGACTACAAAGGACTCTACTCAGACATAATTGAAATACAAGCAAAGGAAGAAGAAAATCAAACTCCATTGTCATGATAGTAAGTCTTCAATCTTCAAGTGCAATTACATATGAAACACTAACCATTACAAAAACTAATCCTAAGGAATTTGAATGTAAGAGAGAGAAGTCAGATCAGAGGATCTGATATATGAGAGAGAGAGAGATGTGGTGGATTCTCCAGAAATGTGAAGGCCCTTGCCTTTTACAGTGTCACAAATTACAACTGAAAACTAACATGGGCGCTAAAACGTTCTATATGGGCGTTTTAGCGTCCATGTTTGACGGATGTCCAACTGCTTTCAACTAACTTGGGCGCTAAAACGTGAGTTGTTGAACGTTTTAGCGTCCATGTCTGGTGAATGCTCAACTGCTTCCAACCGACTCCAACGCTAAAACACTTGGCTTGGATGTTTTAGTGTTCGAGACCAGAGTCTTTTTGCAGCAGCAGGGCGCTAAAACGGTTCGTCAGGGAGTTTTAGCGCCTAAGACAGCAACTTTCGTCCTTAGTTTGCAGCAGCGCACTAAAACGTTCTATGTTGGACGTTTTAGCGCTCGGCACTAGCAACTCAGCGCGCTAAAACGGTCTGTGTGGATGTTTTAGCGCTCAACACTTAAGCATTCTCCCTTTCTCCAGAATCTTCTTCTTCTCTCTGCTGCTCCTTGAGCTTCATTTCCTACAAAACAGTGTAGATTTTCAACAAAGCTTTCAGAACTTACACTTGAGGGATTTCCAGGACATTAACCTCTTTTTCATCCAATTAATCACACAAATTAATACAAATTCATGCTGAAAAACCTGATGAACTAGGGGTTTATCACAATTCCCAGATTTGGACATTGTTGTCCTCAGTAATGAACTTGCAACAGAGAAAGATTCAAGATTCTTTACAGATGAAACTCATGAGATGGACTTTAATTAACAAAAGATCACATTGATACAACTTACAACCATGCAATCGCTTATTCCTTATGACTTGCCCAACATCATATGTGGCTTTTCAACAGATTAGTAAAGATGATATACAGAGACTTTCCAACCAACAACACCCCCTCACTAGGATCTTCTCAAAAATTATGAGAATTTTAACACTCTTGCACACTAGTGTTTAAGGATGTACTTAGCACTCATTTTTCACTACACTCAAACTACCATAAGCTTGCCCATCTCACTATTCATAGTAACAATGATCCATAAGGTAGATCAAAAAGGTTTTGGTATGATTAGCAATGAGGCTTGGTGTGTGGCTTGACTAGAGGTAAGGATTTCTGTGAAAGGGGAAGTTCAGATCAAATGAATCAGATTCAGATAAGAGGAAATTCACAGTAATTAATCAATTTCTTCCTAATTCCCTCAACTTTCTTCCTTTTTATTCTTTGTTCTTTTCTTTGAACCTTTCTTCCTCCTTTTCTTCCTGACACTTTGTGTCTTTAACAAAAAAATTTCTTTTTCTTTCAGACACTTTGTGTCTTTAATACTTCCCTCTGTCTCTTCCAAACACTTTATGTTTCACAACCTTTTCTTTCTTTTCCTTCTTTCTTTCTTATGTTTCCAACACCTTGCATTCACTTATTGCAAAAACACTTTCCTCCCCACAGAACACTCCATCCCTTATCACTTATCTGAAACTTTTAATCTGAAGGATTGGAATAAATATAGTTCTTGGCTTGATAGACAACAGGCTAGGCTCAAGTGTTTCATGCAATAGGAACTTAAAGGTTGGCCATTTGACTTTCTGGTTCAAGAAGGAAATGCCTCTACCCTACACATCATCAACCATTTCAAGCAAGAAACAAGGCAAGTTCTAGAATTACTCATGCAATGAAGTGCTCTCTGAACAAAAACTTTTCTGTATAGGCTTGATGTGCCTCTGGCAAGTGTGATTTTCTGTGTTAAAATTGATAAGAATTGAGTCATAAAAGAGCAACTTAAATACATATTTGCTAATTATATTGATTCTTTCTTTTCAATAATATTTCTCACCTATTAATTGTGTTTTTACAGGTAAAAGGCGGGAAAATTACAAATGATAAAAAGTCTGTTGACGCGATTGCACACAGAGAAAAGTTCCATGTGGCATCATGTTGCATAGTACAAATGCCAGAGAATTGGCGCTAACTAGCGCCCGAATGGCGCAGACCCGCGCCGGATTGCGAACTTTGCCGCGAAGAATTTTGAGTGGCGCTCAGTGGCACCAAAGTGGCGCCAACTGGCGCCACATTCATCACCATTTCATGGCGCCACTAGGCGCCCAAAATGAACAAGGAATGGCGCCACTAGGCGCCCAAAACAAGGAAGAATGGCGCCACTAGGCGCCCAAAAGGAAGGAGGATGGCGCCAACTGGCGCCAGTGTACGTGCAATCAGGTTCGACTTTTCACAATTGGATAGTAACTCCGCGCGAAATGGCGCTGTACCGACGCCAACTGGCGCCGGGTTGCGAGGAAATTTTACCGTGTTGTCTCTATTGTGCAGGTTTTTCTTCCTTCTTGTGGTTAATTATTGTTGAGGACAACAATTCTCTAAATCTGGGAATGGTAGGCTTGCGCCTTAGAACTGCAATTCTTCTATCAGGGGAGATACTCTAACTCTTTTAATTTTCTTAGTTATTTTTATAGTTATTTTGTGTAAAATAAAAAAAAAATTGAACATGTTTTCTGAGCAAGTCCCAGGTTTAGATATGCTTTCCCTAGTTAACTTGCCTGATTCATCCTTGGAAACATGTTTTGTATGAACTTCTGGCATGATATTGTATGGGCATGAGTAGACTTCATGATTGCTCGTTTGTCTGAATTTTGTGTTTGAATGATTAATGATGCCTGATGTTTCTTTTGTAAGTCTAGCTTGACATCATAGCTGGTGAGGTTTTGTGCTTAAACACTTATTTTATTCTGAGAGACCTCATTGTGATAGCATTCTAGAACTTGCTCTGTTTCTCTAAGATGCATGCATTGATTGAAATGATTAAGGCAATTTTATTCTGTTAGCCATGGCCAGATAGCCCACTTGTATGAATTTTTCCATTTCTAACCCCTTTGAGCCTGAGCCTTTTTGTTCATAATTCCTGATTGATGGCTTAGCCTATATCCATGTGACTTACCTTAATTGAGATTGAATTACTGATGTGTGAAAAATAAAACAAAGAAATTGAGGTAACCTCCATAAAGGTCAAGTAATTAGGGGAGGTAAAATTTCATCTGTGCCCTTAAAACAAAGGGAAAAAAGAAAAAAAGAGAAAAGAAAAGAAAAAGCAAGAAAAAGAAAAAGGATGAATGTAAAGAAAAAGTGGTTGATAAGAATTAATTTCCGAAATTCTGTGGGAATCTGAGTGGAGAAAAACCATTGAGTTGGATGATGTTAAAGTGAAATAATACCAGTTTTCAATCTCATTGTTGTTTGAGCTACTAACCATAAATTCCTACCCTTAAGCCCGACCAAGTTACAATCTGTGAAGCCCTTTTGATCAATTATGCATGTGTTAATGTTCCTAATCTTTAGGAACTTAAGAATATGATCAAGCTTATGCTAATGTTATTGCTGTGATGGATTGAGTGATTGTTACTCCCTTAAACACTTGAGTGCTGAGCGTTATATGATTATCTTGTTGAGGGGTGTTCAAGCTAGATTCTGACATGTTCATGAGAATAGAAGGCATTGTTAGGAGTTCTTTGCATTGATTCAGCCATGCTGAGCATAGTGATCTCTTGATTGTCTGTATGATGTTGTATTGGAAGAATTAATTGTTTCCTGGATTGAGTCTTGTACATTGCTGCGGACAGCAACATTTAAATCTGGGAATGATTTGATGTGCTTCTGGCAAGTGTGATTTTTTGTGTTAAAATTGATAAGAATTGAGTCATAAAAGAGCAACTTAAATACATATTTGCTAATTATATTGATTTTTTCTTTTCAATAATATTTCTCACCTATTAATTGTGTTTTTACAGGTAAAAGGCGGGAAAATTACAAATGATAAAAAGTCTGTTGACGCGATTGCACACAGAGAAAAGTTCCATGTGGCATCATGTTGCATAGTACAAATGCCAGAGAATTGGCGCTAACTAGCGCCCGAATGGTGCAGACCCGCGCCAGATTGCGAACTTTGCAGCGAAGAATTTTGAGTGGCGCTCAGTGGCACCAAAGTGGCGCCAACTGGCGCCACATTCATCACCATTTCATGGCGCCACTAGGCGCCCAAAATGAACAAGGAATGGCGCCACTAGGCGCCCAAAACAAGGAAGAATGGCGCCACTAGGCGCCCAAAAGGAAGGAGGATGGCGCCAACTGGCGCCAGTGTACGTGCAATCAGGTTCGACTTTTCACAATTGGACAGTAACTCCGCGCGAAATGGCGCTGTACCGACGCCAACTGGCGCCGGGTTGCGAGGAAATTTTACCGTGTTGTCTCGGGGGTATTTTTGGAAGAAGGAAAAGAGGTTTATAAATAGGATCCCTATGACAGAATTAGGTATTCAGACCTATTCTTCTGAAGAGAGACGACGGCAGAGCTCTGAGGGGATTCCTGGGATCAAGTTCTTCTTCTCCTTTCTCCTTAATTTTATACTTTTGAATATTGGATTATTTTTAGCCATGATTATGCTTGGCTAGTTAACTTTTATTGTAGTTAGGGTCACGAGCCCTATGTGAACCCTTGTTACGATGGATTGATTTAGTTTTACTCATTTATATAATTATCTTTGTCTCTACCTTGTGCGTATTTTTTATTTTCTTTATTAGAACTGATCAATCTGATAGTTGAGAATAGTTTGAGGGTTAGAACCCTAGATAGGAATATTGGGGTTTTGATCTTGAAAGGGGGTAGGATAACAATTGGTATGCATGCTAGGAATAGATGTGTATTTAATTTCGGATGCTTAAATTATTGCGTTCATTGCTTAATACCATGAGGAACATTGCAAGGAATTGGGGTTCCAATTGGGGATTAAAGGGTTAACCTTGCAAGGAATTGAGGGTTAACTAATAAATATTTTTAGATAATAATTTATCCGAGTAATTATATGAATAAGTATTGTGAATCAATCCAAAGTAAGAAATGGGGATCATAAGGTGAGTGCGCTCTAGCTACAATGCTTTCCTCATATTTTTAAAATATATTCTCATTGTTATTGTTTTATTTCTTTTAAATAAAATTCAAAAACAAGTATTTACTTTTATTTCTTATTGTTACTCAAAATCAATTCGCATTTTTTCCAAACAAACCGAGTTTTCCAACTTAAGGGGACTGGTTATTGTAGTACTTGGTTTACAATCTCTGTGGAGACGATACTCTACTTACTTCTATATTACTTGTGCGATCGGTATACTTGCCGGAGAGCATCAAGGCTCAATTTCCTCACAGTTCAGAGTGCATGCTTGACTTTCTCTCTATGCATCAAAACTAAACTCTCTACTCTTACACATTGAATGAGTCATGCAATCATTTCATTTCTCAACATGCAAGGCATAAGATTGTATCCTTAATTTGATCAATCATCTAAAATTCTGATCAGTCAAATCCTCATGGAATTTCATATATAAAAAAAATTGAAATCCAATTTCTGAACTAAACTACACTAAAAATTTATTCACAAAAAAAAACTAAAGAAAAGAGATTGAGATGTTTCCCTGTTTTGGCTCATCCACTCGTGTGACATCTCTATGAAGTTCGCATGCCATTCAATCACACCCAATTCCCAGATTTAAACGTTGTTGTCCCTAGCAACTAATTTAAATCTAAACAGCAGTGGATCACTGAAACACATTCATATATCATTCAATAACATCAATACTATGACCATGTGTATCAATCAAAACAGTGAATCTCAATGTTCTTAACCGATGTACAAAATAAAACCAATAACAAAATGTAGCTAAAGTACACCACAATAAAACCATATAACAAAAAATGTAAAAACATCAGGAGACTAGTCAGTCTCTGACTCCTCCTCATCAGTGAAGAGAAGATCTGATCCTGGATTAGTAGCAGGCAATGGGTTGTACTCATCATCAGCGGCCTGGTCTTCATCCATAGCGGAAGCATCACCAGCAATCAGATCATCAGCAGCAGTAGCATCAGTAGCAGTCTGGGCAACATTAGTCTCTCCCTCAGTGTCCTGAGCAGCATGGGCAAAAGTAGCAGCATCATTAGTCGCACTCATATCAGCATGATCGTCATAATGGGTTCGGACAACTGCCTCAAATGCATCCTCCTCGTCGGAATGAGGGTAAACAGCAGAC
This sequence comes from Gastrolobium bilobum, assembly GCF_033153095.1. NCBI lineage: Eukaryota > Viridiplantae > Streptophyta > Magnoliopsida > Fabales > Fabaceae > Gastrolobium > Gastrolobium bilobum. Next base: position 29,461 of record NW_026899526.1, read on the forward strand.
TGGAATGCAGCTGTCTCTAAGCCATGGGCCTCACAGATAGCAGTCAGCATCTTAATCATGTGAGTTTGAAATGATTGCTGACTCGTCTGCATAAACTTGAGACGGTGGCGTAAATGCCCCAAACGAATGTCAGTGTTGATCAGCCACTGCTCCCTTGATCTTATCCTCTGTTGAAGCTCAGAATCTGCCTCAGCCATGGATTTCTTGCCAGGTGTCAGCCCTGTGGGTCCATCTCCTTCAATCTTCAATTGTTGTTTGATCAGCTCGGCATCAATTTTGGGGTGCAATTTAGTTGGCACCCCATTATCAGTAACATCCACACCAGCTTTCAGGCACAGAAGCTTGATCAGAGAACAGTGACCCAAAGCAGCAGAACTACTATCAGAGTGAGCCATATCATAGATACTGTCCTGAAGAAGGATGGGAAGCTCCACTTTCCCTTTGGTCATGATGGTGTATATCAGGACAGCTCGCATCATAATTACCTCCGCTTGGTTGGAGGAAGGCATAACATTAGAGACCATGAAATGGAACCAAACTCGGGCCTCTCCATTAAGGTGCCTTAACCACAGCAGCTTGGGATTCACCTTATCCTTTGTCATCTCCCAATTTGTACCGGGCTTGGCTATGGTGTGCAATACGGGCTCAGCTGCCCCCAACTTGGTCCAACTCTCAAACTCAGGGTCCCGTCTCCTGGGTGGAATGTCAGTTTTCTGCCAATTTCTCTTAAACTGGCAGCATTGGTTATGAAGGTAATCACAATGCCGGATCTTCAGAAGCTTCTGAATAGTGTGGGCATCATATTTGAATTTCTTGCCTCTCACCCAACTAACAAAAGTCCTCTTACTACCCTCATCACTATTGTAGGCATTGGCATAGAATTCCCATCCTATGGCCTAGCTGCTGTCGACTAGGATATCACCAAAGGTCACCCATTCCCTAGTTTGCAGCTAGGACTGGAACTCTGGGTACTTATCCTTGTCCAGGACAAACTTCCTTTCTTGGACAAATGTTTGGTAGTGTAACGGGCCTCATGCTCCGCACTCTTCCAGAAATGGGCATCATATGTAGGTGGAGAGGTGTAGGCTCAGATGCCTGAGACACCCTAGACCTCTTATTTCCGGTCTTCTTTGGTGGATGTGTAGACATGATCTTGAAAAATCAAAAGAGATAAGTCAGTATAGCATGGAAAAGTAGGGGATCCAATTCCCAGATTTAGAATTGAAGTAGTGATGGAATTGGATCCAAAATCATGTGAGTAAACACCTCTACAATGCTAAACTCAGCAATCAAAAGCATGTATACAACAGAGCCGAGGCGCTAAAACGGTCACACTAAACGTTTTAGCGTCCTGGCCTTAAACGTGTATGAAACTGGCCGAGCGCTAAAACGTTGGGTGACCAACGTTTTAGCGTCCTGGCTTTTCTGTGTCAGGCATTTCCTCGAACACCTTGTGTGTGTGTGTGCATATGGCATATCGTGTATACCTGGCATATCGTGTAAACCTATTGGGGAGCTCCTTCATCCCAAAAACAATAAACATTCAGCAGCATCCCACAAATATCCACATACATTTAACAAAGAAAAAACATATAATGACAGATGTTGTTCATGAATCAATATATAGGGAAACCTAAATGATAAAAATAGAAGAGATGAAAAGAGAAGAGATGAAATATATACCGTGATTGTAATGAGAAGAAGGGAATGTAAGATGCAAATCCAGAAAAATTCGCAAGTGTGAGGAGAAAAGAAAAAAAAATGTTGACTAGTAATGGCTACTAAAAGAGAGTGAGGGAGAAATGAGGGAAACCGTGTACATCCGCATAAGTGACGGGGCACTTAAACGTGTAAAACCAACGTTTTAGCGCCCAGGACCAGAAAAATGTGCACACGTTGTGTGTAACACCGCGCTAAAACGGTCACTAGGGACGTTTTAGCGCTCTGGGCCGGAGTGCTTGCAACTGATGCATTGCGTGAACGCTAAAACGGTCAGTATGAATGTTTTAGCGCTCATGGTCAGAGAGTTTCATTGTGATGCAACTCTTAGGATGCTAAAACGTCCATAATGGAAGTTTTAGCGCCCAGCACTTGTCAAAAAAAAATTCTTAAAAGTTTTCAAAATTCTTCCCCCTTCTCTTTTTTTTTAATTGGTATTAACATGAATGTTACATACCTGATACAGTGGGTTTCCTCCCACTCAGCGCATGTTTAACGTCGAGAGCCTGACGGGTATGATCTAATTTACCTCTAGCAGGGCAACTGAAATCAGTTGCCTGTCCACAGCACATCCTATGTAAAGTTTCAATCTCTGACCATTTACAGTAAAACTCTGGTCAGCATCCCAAGCACAAATCTCCACCGCTCCATAAGGCTTCATGCTCTTAACTACAAATGGTCCAGACCATCTGGACTTTAGCTTCCCTGGAAACAATTTCAACCTGGAGTTGAAAAACAGCACCTGATCTCCCACCTTGAAATCCCTGGGTATGATCTTCCTGTCATGCCATAGCTTGGTCTTCTCCTTGTATAGGCTGGCACTCTCATAAGCTGACAGACGGAATTCATCCAATTCATCCAATTGCAGTAGTCTTTTCTCACCTGCTGCCTTGGAGTCAAAGTTTAAGAACTTGACAGCCCATAATGCTCTATGCTCAATCCAACAAGCAAATGACATGCTTTCCCAAACAACAACTGAAATGGAGACATTCCAATAGGAGTCTTGAATGTTGAACTATATGCCTACAAGGTGTCATCAAGTTTCTTGAACCATTGAGTCCTAGCATTCCCAACAGTTTTCTCCAATATTCTTTTAAGTTCCATGTTGGAAATCTCAACCTCACCACAAGTCTGAGGGTGGTATGGAGTACTTATTTTGTGCCTCACTCCATACTTGGCAAGAACAGCTTCAACAAATCTGTTATCAAAATGGGTTCCCCCATCACTTATTATGGCTCTTGGAACTCCAAATCTCACAAATATGTTCTTCTTTAGGAATGCTATCACAACCCGAGCATCATTTGTTTGTGTGGCTATGGCTTCAACCCACTTCGACACATAATCAACTGCCACCAGGATATACTTGTTAGAGTAGGAAGAGGGAAAAGGTCCTATGAAATCCATACCCCAGACATCAAAGATCTCCACCTCTAGTATATTATTCAAAGGCATCTCATGTCGCCTGGAGATGTTCCCAGTTCTTTGGCAGTTGTCACATGCTTCCACATACTTTCTGGCATCCTTGTACAATGTGGGCCAGTAAAAACCACTCATCAAAACCTTGGCTGCTGTTCTCTCACCTGCAAAGTGGCCACCATAGGCTGAACCATGACAGTGCCATAAGACACTCTTTTGCTCCTCTTCTGGAATGCATCTTCTGATTACTCCATCTAAACATCTATAGAAGAGGATGGTTCATCCCAGATGTATCTCCTCACATCATGCAAAAATTTATTCCGCTGCTGGTAAGTGAAATCCTTAAGCATGGCTCCAGCAGCTCTGTAGTTAGCAAAATCAGCAAACCATGGTAGTGTGTTAACAGACAAGACTTGATCATGCGCCAACTGGGAAACGGTGCTTATGGCCAGTATTTGTTCATCAGGAAACTCTTCCTTGATCACCACTTCTGGTCCCTCTTGTAGATGTGTCTCTATGATCCTGGATAAATGATCAGCCACCAAGTTCTCCACTCCCTTTTTGTCTTTGATCTCTACTTCAAACTCTTGCAGAACTAACATCCATCGGAGTAACCTGGGCTTAGCATCCTGCTTTGTTAACAAATACTTCAAAGCTGCATGGTCAGTGTAAACAATAACCTTGGACCCTAGCAGATATGACTTGAACTTGTCAAATGCATACATTATTGCCAATAACTCTTTCTTTGTAGTAGCATAATTCTTTTGTGCTTCATTAAGAATCTTACCGGCATAGTAAATGACATGCAACAGTTTATCCTTCCTTTGGCCTAAGACTACCCCCACAGCATAATCACTGGCATCACACATAAGTTCAAATGGTAATGAAAAATCAGGTGCCATGATTATAGGTGCAGCGATCAACTTGTCTTTCAACACATTAAATGCATGCAAGCAGTCATCAGTAAATAGAAATTCTTGATCTTTTCCTAACAGCTTGCACAATGGTTTTGCAATTTTTGAAAAATCTTTAATAAAACGACGGTAAAAACTAGCATGTCCTAGAAAACTCCTCGCACCTTTAACATTTATGGGAGGGGGTAGTTTCTCAATAACAGAGATCTTGGCCTTATCTACTTTAATCCCTCTGTTGGACACTTTGTGTCCCAAAACAATACCCTCTGTCTCCACGAAGTGACATTTCTCCCAATTTAACACAATATTGCAATCTTGGCATCTTTTCAAAACATTGTCCAAGTTTTCTAAACATGCATCAAAAGTAGGACCAAACACAGAAAAATCATCCATAAAAATCTCAGTGCACCTTTCTACCATGTCAGAGAATATGGAAAGCATGCACCTTTGAAAAGTTGCTGGTGCATTGCATAGGCCAAAAGGCACCCTCCGGTATGCAAAGATTCCATAGGGGCAAGTGAATGCAGGATTCTCCTGATCTTCCAGAGCCACTGTAGCCCGAGTATCCATCCAGAAAACAGTAGAAAGCATGTCCTGCCAATCATTCCAGCATCTGGTCCAGGAATGGAATAGGAAAATGGTCCTTCCCGGTTGCTTTATTGAGTCTCCTGTAGTCAACACACATTCTCCAGCCAGTGACTGTTCTTGTAGGGATCAGTTCATTGTTCTCATTCCTAACCACAGTCATCCCTCATTTCTTGGGCACTGTTTGAACTGGACTCACCCATGCACTATCTGAAATAGGATAAATCATCCCAGCATCAAGCAACTTCACCACCTCTTTCCTTACTACCTCCTTCAGAGTGGGATTAAGTCTTCTTTGTGGGTTGCCTTACCAGCCCATGGCTGTCTTGTTCTTCTTGAGTACCTCAACCAACTTCACTTCCTCCCCTTCAGACAAGAATGCATTTATAACGGCTGGGTATGTTTGATCATCCCCAAGGAACACATACTTCAGATTAGAAGGTAGTTCTTTCAGTTCCACCTTAGGTGCTCCCTTAGGAATGTCATCCACCTTCTTTTCAAGCTCTTCAACTACTGGTTCCTCCTGATAAAATTCCCCACTCTTCTTATCCTTACTTTTGTCTTCCTCTAAGAACAGGCCCTCTTCTCCTTTCACTTCCTCCACAACCTCCTGTATGATATCTATCCTGAAACAATCATCCACATCAACAAGATGTTTAATGGCTTCAAACACATCAATTGTAACTGTCTCTTCATTCACCCTTAGCATTAGCTTCCCTTGTTCAACATCAATTAGGGATCTAGCAGTTGCTAAGAATGGCCTTCCTAGAAGTAGAGGGCTTTCAGTATCTTCTTCCTCCATATCTAGAATCACAAAGTCCACTGGAAAAATGAACTTGTCCACCTTGACCAGAACATCTTCAACCACACCTTCTGGTCTCTTGATGGATCTGTCTGCAAGATGCAGAATAAGATTGGTATCCTTCAAGGTGTTGATTCCCAAAGCTCTACATACAGTCAATGGCATCAAGTTAATGCTGGCCCCTAAATAACAGAGTGCCTTCCCTACTTCCACATCTCCAATGGCAATAGGGATACTGAAACTTCCTGGATCTTTTAGTTTTGGTGGAAGCTTCTTCTGGATCAGGGCACTACACTCTTCTGTTAAGGCCACTGTCTCACCATCCTTCAATTTCCTCTTCTTAGATAGAAGATCTTTCATGAATTTGAATTTTGAATTTGAAATTTGAATTTGAATTTGGAATTTGAATTTGAATTTAAAATTTAAATATTTGAACGTTTGAATTCAAATGTTTGAATTCGAATTTGAATTGGCTATGAAAAGTTGTTTCATAACAAAATGATAAGATAAGATCTTGTTAGAACAAATCCCAAATATCAAGAGGAGATCTTTGAGAATCTTCTAGTGAGGATATGGGGCGCTGATTTAGGTATCTGATGATGGTCATAGGATCAACCAAATGAGCTCCAGTCAGATTTGGTTTGTTGAGAGAATAAGTGAGACAGTTGGTTCAAGTTTGAATGCAACTGTTCAATGCATCTGGACTGTTATGAGGCCAAGTGGGGCGCACCATATGGCTGGCCATATGATGGTTGTTGAGTCAGATTCTTGTTGAGATATTCACTTGATATCATGAGGATGTGAGAGGAGGTTGTTGACAAGATTTGAATTTTGCAACAACTCCACTCATCCCCCTAGTGTGTGCTATATATAGGGCCTTATTTGAGTGAAGAAAATTAGATTTTTAATTAACTCATTCTCTCATCTCCTTGTGGGTTCCTTTTGAGGTTTTTCTTAAGAGAGTTTCGAAATAACCTAGCCTTTTTCAAAGAAAACCATGCGCCACTTTTATGTCTATTCTTGCTGAATATTCACTCTTCGAAACACCTTGACCTAGCTTCCTCCTTCACACATTGGGCGCATAGCTTGCCTCCATTGGTGTTTTCGTTGGTGGCCTTGAAGAAGAGTTCTTCCATCTTGACAAAGGGTGGTGTGGATCAACATTAGAGGGCTTGCATCTTCAAGCCTCATCTTGATCATCCTCCAGTTTTGGAAAGCAAACAAGGTAACATCCATGCCCTAAAGCATGTTTCTTGATATGGTATGTGTTATTCCGCTCGAAAAATTTTTGTTTTTCCCTCTCACATGCCTCGACCTTCAAGGTCAGTTTCTTTCAAGTGGTATCAGAGCCCGATTGCTTTACCATCGACGGGTGATGGTACCTTGTTTGTAAAAACTTGTTCTTTACGGTCAAAATTCTTTAAAGAATTAAAACTTGAATCATAGCATATGGATTTCGAAATACTATGCTTTAAATCGTTAAAGTTTTTATTTTATGAACATATTAATGTGATTGCTATGTTCATGTGTCTGTATGTGATCATGGTTTTGTTTCTTTTCTTTGTGAAAGTTTTAAAAGAAACACCTTTTTGAAAGGGATAAAATCGGCCATGAGGGGTACTATGAGTACCTTGATTGTTTTCTTAATTTTCGCTGTGAATTGTTCCATGAGAAAGACATGAAATTTTGTTAAAAATTTAATCATATATTTGATATGTGATTCGGCCATACCATGTGTGGTGTCAGCATGTGTGGTTTAATTTTGTGTCCTTTGAGAAAGAGTCATCAAAATTTGAATTATATTGATTGTTATATAATTCGGCCATTAAGAAAATTTGAATCATGATTCATGTGTTGATATTTTAAATATTAAAATGATCTGACGTATGGATGAACATGTTATATAATATGTGATATTATGTGCTTGCTAGTTATTTGTATTTACAGGTACAAATTGGAAGGGGATGGTCATGGTGCCCGAGTTTAAATTTCAAATTTTATATTTTAAATTAAAGGTGTAATTTTGTTCGATTTGAATTAAAATGTAATTTTGAATTTTAAATTTTGTATTTTTCCCTCCAAAGATGTTTTAGAGTTTCTTCAATTATATGTAATTAGAGAAATAGGCTAGTGGCGTTTAGACGACAAGGAGCCATGGCTTGAGAAGCGAAAGGACGAATGCACGAGCACCATGACCGTCTCAAATAAAACTGTTTTATTAGCATGTATGCTTTTATGTTTTAAACGACTAGTATGCATGAATTGGACAAAGCATGCTTGTATGTATTATTATGCACATCCAATTTCGACTAGTCTAAACCGATAGATGTATGACATAGGTTACGACTAGCATGATAATATACTAATACGCTTGATGAGACCTAATAAAATCCCTAAATAAAAGGAACCCTTAAAAGGAATAAATTATTAAGCATATGATTACCTCCCACCACCAATATTACTCGAACCTCCTCTACATAGTGGTGCTCCACAACTCAGTTGGGACCCACTGTTTCGTTGAGTAAGAGTAGTATTAGAAGTGTTAGACACTTAGGGTGCTGGTTGATGCTTAACTAAGGCATAAGTTGCAGGCCCAGCCGAGCTTATGGGCTTAGGGTAATAATGCTAGGTTGGTTGCATGAGATGCACCACTAAGTGACAAGGAGTTGTCAACCTAATGTTAAGAGAGGGTATGAGATACTGTTGATCAACCCATTATTTAAATTAATCTTGCGGTCTCAGACGAGGGTTAAAATAAATAATCGCACTCTTAATCTCACTAAGGTAAAATCTAAAAGTAGATTAACCCTAAGTCAAATGGTAAGGGTCATTGACTTAGATAAAATAGTGGGAGGGGCAATTTATTTAAAGTATTTAATAAATTGTAATACGACAATATGTTAATTAATCTTTCTTTACATTTTTCAGTTTTTAGTATGACTAATCCACTGTCACTGCGCTCAATACTTGATACGAATAAACTGACGGTTCAAACTTTATGGACTGGTATCGGAACCTGAGAATTGTTCTTAGGGCCGAAAAGATTGCCTACGTCCTTGATGGTCCATTACCCGTAGCTCCTAGGGAAAAGATTGCCTACGTCCTTGATTGCCTACGTCCTTGCCATGCAGACCGTCCCTGTTTTTGTTGAGGATCGTGATGAGATCGATCGCCGGCTGAATGCTTTCCGTAAGCATAAGCCACCTGCCTTTGATGAATCCTTTGATCCTGTTGCTGCGGCACGTTGGCTTCAGGCGTTGGACAAGATTTTTTGGGTCATGCAGTGCACAGATCCGCAGAAGTTGATGTTCGCTAGTTACATGCTGGAGGGCGATGCCCATGAGTGGTGGACAAACCTTTCTCATGTCTACGAGATGCAGGGTCATGTGATGACTTGGCCTATGTTTGAGGACTTCTTCTTGGGTCAGTACTTTCCATATGACGCTCAGGAGAGGCAGCAGGGAGAGTTTGACAGATTGGTTCAGGGCTCGTTGTCTGTGGACGAGTACCTGGCCAAGTTCAACCAGTTGGTGAAGTTTGCACACTTCAGGATGGCGAGGCCTACTCCTACATTTCTGGCTGCTAAGTTCCGCAAGGGACTTAGTGAGGATATTGCTGGTTACCTAGTTGGTTCTGCTTCTAGAGATTTTGGGACACTGGTTCAGCAGTATCGTGATATTGAAGATTACTACAGCTCGAGTAAGGCCAAGAAGGCCAAGGTTGCTGAGGCGACGAAGGTTGTAGCTGGTAGTTCCACTTCTTGGCGAGACAGGAAGTTTGGGAACAAGGGCAAGGGTAAACAGTTGGCAGCTCGGCAGGCGCCGAGTTAGTTCAAGAGGACTTCTGTTCAGGGGAGTGCAGCGAGACCTCCTGCTCCCAAGTGTTCGGGATGCGGGAAGACTCATTTTGGGTCGTGCTCTACCGGCCAGTTGATTTGCTTTCAGTGTGGCAAGGAGGGCCACTTCTCCAGAGACTGTCCGTCGGCGACAGCGAGGGCTACTGCAGTGCAGGCAGTGCCACTTCAGATGGTTCCCCTTCCACCTACTTCGGCACCGGTAGTGCCACCATCTTCTGGGAGAGTTTATACTCTGGATCATCAGCAGTCGGATCGAGCTCCGAACCTTGTCAGAGGTACTGTTACGATTGGTTCATCAGCTGTTGATGTGTTGTTTGACTCTGGGGCTACGCATTCTTTTGTTGCTACCCCGATTGCTGTGGGGCTTGAGTTTCCCAGGGATGTGCTTTCTCCACCGATGCGGGTGACTACCGCCACCGGAGAAAGATGTGATGCTACCACTGTTCATCGCAATGTGGCGTTTCAGTGGGATGGCCGTGAGTTCTCGGTAGATCTGATAGGGTTGCCGATGGCCAACTTGGAGGTTATTCTGGGCATGGATTGGCTGTCCAGAAATTGTGTGATGATTGACTGTTGTGCCAAGCGTGTAGTGTTGTCTCTGTGTGATTCCACAGCCAGTTCCTCGCCGTACATTTCATTGCTGCAGGCTAGGAGAGCCTTGAGAGCATGGGCATTTGGTTATGTCATGTTGGGAGGTTTGGTGAGTGGTACACAGGAGGATATCACGGGCATTCCTGTGGTGAGGGAATTCCTCGAGGTGTTTCCTGAGGAGATTCTTGAGTTTCCGCCACAGAGGGAGATAGAGCTCTCCATTGATCTATTGCCTGGTGTGGGGCCAATTTCTTTAGCTCCATACTGGATGTCGCCACCGGAGTTGGGAGAGCTGAAGAAGCATATTGAGGATCTTTCAGCGAAAGATTTTATTAGACCGAGTGTGTCTCCTTGGGGAGCACCGGTTATCTTTGTGAAGAAGAAGGACGGGACAATGCGATTGCGCACCGACTACAGGCAGTTAAACAAAGTGACGATCAAGAACAAGTATCCCCTTCCTTGGATTGATGATCTGTTGGATCAGCTCAGGGGTGCTTGCGTGTATTCCAAGATTGATCTCCGGTCCGGATACCATCAGATTCGGGTGAAGCCGGAGGATGTCCCGAAGACCGCATTTCGCTCGAGATATGGTCATTTTGAGTACTTGGTGATTCCGTTCGGTCTCACCAATGCACCTGCTGTGTTCATGGATTACATGAATAGGATTTTCCAGCCGTACCTGGATCAGTTTGTGATCGTCTTCATTGACGACATTTTGATTTACTCCAAGACGGAGGAGGAGCATGTGGGGCATTTGAGAGCTGTTCTGCAAGTGCTGAAGGAGAAGAAGTTGTATGCGAAGCCTTCCAAATGTGAGTTCTGGCTCAAGTCTGTGAAGTTCCTTGGGCATGTTATTTCTGCTGAGGGAGTTGCAGTGGATCCGAACAAGATTGAGGCCGTACTGGATTGGGAGAGACCCAAGACAGTTACGGAAGTGAGGAGCTTTCTGGGTTTGGCAAGTTACTATCGGAGGTTCATCAAGGGATTCTCCACCATGGTTTTGCCATTGACTCGCCTTACTCGGAAGGAGACTCCATTTGTGTGGACTCACGAGTGTGAGGTCTGTTTTCAGGAGTTGAAGGAGAGACTGACTACTGCTCCTGTGTTGGTCTTTCCTGATCTTGCGCTTGAGATTGAGCTTTACACCGATGCCTCCGGGAAGGGGCTAGGTTGTGTGTTGATGCAGTTGGGCAAAGTGATTGCCTATGCTTCGAGGCAGTTGAAACCTCATGAGGAGAACTACCCTACTCATGACTTGGAGTTGGCTGCTATTGTGTTTGCTTTCAAGTTTTGGAGGCATTATCTTTTTGGCATGAGGTTTGTGGTGTTTAGTGACCACAAGATTTTGAAGTACCTGTTCGACCAGAAGGAGTTGAACATGAGGCAGAGGAGATGGATGGAGTTCATAAAGGACTACGACTTCGAGCTAAGGTATCATCCTGGCAAGGCCAATATGGTAGCTGATGCTTTGAGTCGGAAATCCAGTAGTTCATCCAGTTTGTTACTTGGTAACTTCGATGTGGTTGAGAAATTCCGCAACTTGGCAGTGACCGCTCCGTGTGAGAGTGTACTTCTCGGATTGGAAGCATCTGATGTTGTGAACGAGCTACTTGAAAAGATTAAAGAGGCACAAGTTCAGAGAGAGTGTCTGGATTATGTGAAGAACCAAGACGATGTGTCTTGGAATGGTGATGAATTGCTTTTGTTTCAACAGAGGATTGTAGTTCCTTGAGGCCCGTTGACAGAGGAGGTTATGGCAGAAGGCCATAAGGGTCAGTTTTCTATCCACCCTGGTGCTACTAAGATGTATCAAGACTTGAAGAAGAACTTCTGGTGGCCGGGCATGAAGAAAGATGTTGCTATCTTTGTGTCTAAGTGTTTGGTTTGCCAGAAGGTGAAGATTGAGCATCAGAGACCGTCTGGTGAACTTCAACCTCTTGAAGTACCACAGTGGAATTGGGAAGGTATTTCCATGGACTTCGTGGTGGGATTGCCGAAGACCCAGGCGGGTTGTGACTCTATTTGGGTCATGGTGGACAGACTGGCGAAGTCTGCCCATTTTCTTCCAGTGAAGGTGAGCTTCACTACATAGCAGTTAGCCAAGCTTTATGTCCGCGAGATTGTGAGGCTTCACGGGGTGCCCGAGAGTATCATTAGTGATAGGGACCCGAAGTTCACATCTCAGTTCTGGGAGGCGCTGCAGGAGGCTTTTGGTACGCAGTTGAGATTGAGTACCGCCTATCACCCTCAGACTGATGGACAGACTGAGAGGACCATCCAGACCTTGGAGGACATGTTGCGAGCTTGCACGTTGGAGCAGGGCTCGACATGGGATAGGTACCTTCCGTTGGTTGAGTTTTCGTACAACAACAGCTTTCATGCTAGCCTGGGCATGGCGCCCTACGAAGCACTGTATGGTAGGAGGTGTCGGACTTCTACTTGTTGGTCTGAGGTTGGGGACAAGGAGCTTTTTGGCTTGGATTTTGTCCAAGATACCACCTTGCAGATCCAGATGATCCGTGAAAAGTTGAAGCAGGCGCAGAATCGCCAGAAGAGCTATTATGATATCAAGCATCGTCCGCTGGAGTTCAGTGAGGGTGAGCACGTGTTTGTGAGACTTTCACCTGTCACTGGAGTTGGTCGAGTGATCGGAGTGAGGAAGCTGAGCCCGCAATATATTGGGTCATACCAGATCCTTGGTAGAGTAGGACCTGTTGCCTACCGGCTTGCCTTGCCTCCGAACCTGGCTAACATTTACGACGTGTTTCACGTGTCTCAGCTTCGGAAGTACATAGCAGATCCTTCGCACGTGGTGCAACCGGATGATGTGGAGGTTCGGGAGAACCTGAAGACTCTCGTCGGACCACTCAGAGTTCTCGATCGTGGCGAGAAGCAGCTGAGGAGCAAGATCATTCCGATGGTCAAGGTGCAGTGGACCGGAAGGACTCCTGAGGAGTGTACTTGGGAGTGTGAGGACGAGCTTCTCCGGCAGTACCCCGAGTTTCAACCAGGTATATTTCTGATTTTGAGGTCAAAATCCTAAAAAGGTGGGGTGAATGTAAGAACCTGCACCGTTAATTAAGGTATTTAATTGATTAATTATGCAAAAATAGGAAATGATTCCTTAATTGACCCCAATAATTATTTATGAGGCTTAATAATCATAATAAGTGATTAAGAATGCTGAAAGTCGCTTTTCGGAAGAAAAGTGCAGATACCGGTTCTGCTAGTCGGTTTAAATGCGTACTGAAAAAGTATCCCGGAAAAATTAATGTAAGTGCATGATAATTACTAGAATAATATGTAGGACTTGTAAAACGAGTTTCAAGTCCAGATAATGAGATCTGGTGCTAGAAAACGGTACTGGATGGGAAAAGCGCGTACCGGAAAGGTGCTCAGAAAAATATAAGAAAAATATGATAAATCTTAGAAAATTATGTAGTTTCAGAATCCAAAGTTTGGGATTAAAATGCTAAGCGTAGCAATTAAAGTTAATACTGTGTGTTTAAGTGTGAGTTGGCTATTTATACTTATTTAAGGGCTCACAACCCTAGGTAACAGAAAACCAGCGTGAGTTCTCCTTGGTGGCTGACCTCCTATACTGTTCCATTGCCATCTACTCCATTTTGAGAATTTGTGATCATTTTATGCTTGTTTCTTCTTAAAACCTTCTTCCTAAACACTTGTTCTTGTTTGAGTGAGCCTTGGGAGGTTGGAAGACACCATTTTTCTGAGTGATCAGCCACTGTTCTCGTTTGTTTGGGGGCTGACCTTGGTGTTTGGGTTGAAAGAAGCCTTGTCTTGGTTTTTGGTGGTCCAAGTGTTGATCTTTTGTGCTAAAGGGTAAACCTTTCTTACCATTTTCGTGCATCCTCTTGTGACAGTAGCTTGAGACTGATTGTGAGCTCCAGAGGGCAACCTTTCTTTCTGTTTTGAGCTGGGGTATGTGTACCAACCTTTAACTTGAGTTTTAAGGCTTAAAAATGGAAGCTTGATGCATGTTAAGGTTAAAAGATGATAACTTGTTGTTGGGTAAGGCTTAACACACCTAGAAATACATGTTTAGGTGTATAAAATCGGTAAAAAGGGAACCTTTAAGGGATATCTTCACGAAAATATAGAAACTGCATTTTGTCGTGAAATATCCGGATATCTGCCTGTGGAATATCCGGATATTGGATATCCGGATATGATATCCGGATATGTGTATTCAGATATGGGGTTTTGGGATATCTGGATATTGTATATCCGGATATGTGAATCTGTATATCCGGATATTGCATATCCGGATATGGACAGTGAGATATCCGGATATTGCATACCCGGATATGGTCCCAAGGAATATCCGGATATTCTGGAATTTCGCAGAACAGTAGCTGTGTTGTGTGTACAATAGGCTATTGGGGGTTTGTGGATCCTAGTTTGATGAAGTTGAACTTCTGTATTTAATGGACTAAGCCAGAATCATGGGATTGAGGGCTTGTAGCTTTGTTAGAAGCTTTAAGACTTGAAAACGTAATGAAAAGGAGTTGTCTTTAATTTGTATGCATGTGGTACATGTTATTGATTTATATTTGGTCCATATCAGATTGTGATCTGCTGTGATTAGACTTTGAGCTTGTGGCATTGGATTTTAGCTTGAATCACCAAGAAAGGGTATTGGTGATCTCAATAAGACTAGTACGACATCATCTACTTGTATGGAGATACAAGATAAAGACCTCATGGAATGCAGGCATGTTGATGCCTTAGCTGATGTCGTGGGTAGATCTGTTGGAGAACATATAGCATTGAACTGACCCGCTTAGAGACTCCACAAGGATTCATTATAGAGAATATCATTGGATTTGAAAAGTCTCTGAACGTTTGGTAGTGCGGATCGTCCTAGACTTTAGGATGTCATCGAATACTATGTCCTAGAGTTCTACTTTGACTGTACAACTTTATCCGCCTAAAAAATGGGGAGAACAGTGTACTCTTGGGTATAACTCGAATACATGAGTATAGTTGGACATGCCGAAAGGACTCACAATCCCCTCTAAGGGATTAGTCGTTCACAAAGACCGGTAGGGCTGAGATGACTTCTAGTTGACTCGGAAATCTATGCATAGTAAGAGATCATAAAGAGTCATGATCTGTCTTAGAGTCAATAGAAGAAGATTCCTAGTTCCTGTGAAATATTATATTTAGTCAATAAAGAGAGATGATACTCTATCCTTGCTCTCGACTAAATGTGAATGACGATGTGAGGGATAATGTTGGCACGGTATCCAAATCAGAAAGGTAGATCACTTGATCAACTCAATTAGTTCTGGGGCTACAAAGCATTGCTAGTGTATCATGTAGTCATTAAATGGATTGGGCCTTTTAAAGGAGTTTAAATGGTTCATGTTTATTTATGTCAGTAACTAATTGGGCCTAATGGGTCACACACAAAGGTTATTCCTTATGCAAGTTATAGCAAGTTTGGACCAATAGTGAGTTATTGGGCTTTGTCAAGACTATGAGTTAAGTTGGGTTGGAGTAGGGACTCCAAGCCCACTTGAACCATGCGCCCTTTTGGGGCATTAATGGTGAAAGAGTTTTCTCCACTAATAGGCCCAAATATGATGGTAGGCCAAAGAGGCCTTGGGGCATGAATCCTAGTAAGTCAAAGAGTTGACTTGACCAAAATAAGGTTTGGGCAAATCTGAAATTTGAATTTTAAAATTTGAAATTTGAAATTTGAATTTGAAATTTGAAATTTGAAATTCGAATTCGAATTACGAACTTGGATAAGATTGAATTTATATTTGAGTTTAAATTTCAAATTGGAATTTGAAATTTGAATTTGAATTTTAAATTCTATGAGGTTAGGTTGTTGAGAATAATTTAAAAATTATTTAAAGGAATAATCCAATAGAGATTGGATGAAGATTCTCTCAACTACTCTTTCATTTGAATTCAGAATTTAAATGAATATCGTTGCAACAAAATTTTTGAGGAAATGAAAGGTATTAAAGGGGCGCCTAATCAAGGGAGAGAATCAAGGAAAGTCTCTCTCATCACTTTAACTTGTGCGCCTAATCATAGGAGGGGCTTATGTGGTTGATCAGTTTTTATAAAAACCTGATGCATCATCTCTCCTATGAGGGTGTAGAATTCGAAAAAGAAAAAGCTCCAACCTTTCCTTCTCTCTCTCTTGTTGCACCATCACCTAACCTCAAGACACCATTATAGTCTTGAGAAATATAATCCAAACACTTGGTAGCCTCTTCCTTGTATGCGCCTAGCCAGCCACCGAGGATAATGAGGGATCAAGGAGAAAGAGTTCTCCCTAACAAGAAGGAGATAACCGTGTGGATCTCCATTGGAGGGCGTCATCCTTTTGCGCCTACAAGTGAAAAGGTAATTCTGAAACCCTATTTCGTTTCAACGTAAAGCATTCATACATGGGGTGTATAGATGGTCTATGCTTCCGCTGCGAATTTTTTTTTGTTTTCCACCCATGTATGCGCACCATAGTGTCAACCTTTCCTTCACACTTATGCCATCACAAGACCATTGCCCATTTATCCTTTCAAGATGTAGACTGACAATCAGTCCATTAAATATAACCCACTTATCCTTTACTAATATCCTTTGTCATTTAAGTTCATCCAATGGCATATAAGCCTATTCAATGGCCCGTAGGCCCAGTATGTTCCTAGACATAGATTTAATGGGTACTTCCAAGGGTATCCTTTAACTATAATTCTACTCTTTGGTTACACTACTTGGCAATCCACACAGTGCATTGCTACTGGGAAAGTCCCAACCTCACTACTAGGAGGCCATATTTACTTGTACAAATACTATACCACATCATATTATTTCCTCCTACTTCCATATCAATTACCAACTTATTTCTCAAGCACACTACTTTTAGTAGTATAAATATCCACCACTTGATCCTAATTTCTTATGTCATCCTCATGACTATTTTACATATGATTATACAATTCAACCATCCTATCCATTTATCACTGACAAGTCTGCCAATTTGAATCGACATCCATTAACTACAATAGTGCCTTCATTGTACATTTATCTTATGCCATCCATGGCGATTATCTCAACTTCTCCTTATACACATAATACATAATTACTTCATCTCACCTATGTTTAATCAACACTACCTCCTTATGGATTTAAATCCCATATTTCAATACCTCTCAAATTACCACTTCACTAGCATAATAATTTCAAGTGGTCAAATCCCTTAAGATTAGACATCAAATATTCCATTTGTTTCTCTACATTAACCATCCTAATTTATTCAAGTGTACACCATCTATCAGGGACTTATAACGTCTACTCAAACATAATTTATTCAAACTTATACCTAAGTATACATGTTCGCATTTTTCAATAATCCATCAGGTTCTAAGTCACTCACCTTAATGACGTCCATTCACCAAGTCCTCCTGTACATAATTGTTTTACTACACTACACATATACATAGGAACTTTACCAATACTACCTTCATACTATAAACCCATCTCAATTATATATTTATTATCCACAATACTACAAATTTCGTCTATGCTAATACTGTACATATCACAGGTTTGTTTACAATTTTTACTTATGATACAACTTTATAAATTTCACCAAAAAGGTCAGACAAAACATTTAAGTCTGTTTTCCTTAAGTCTTCAAATATTCATATTTTACTTACCGCCATCTCTTGTCCATGGAGCAGCCAACACTGCAGCCACAACATCAGGCTAAGGACTTACCTACGGTTCTCCAGGGTTGCCACACAGGCTTCTTATGATGACCAAACATGTAACACAAAAGAATGGGTTGATCAGACCCACACTAAGGAATCACATATGCAACCATCGTTAAGAATCTACATACAACTATGCAGCACATAAATCAGCTATACATTATCAGAGTTCCCTAACAAAACTGCTCTGATACCATAAAATGTAACATCCCGTTGTACACCGGTATTGTTAACATTAATTATGATGTTAAGCGCAGTTACAATGACAGCAATTCATTTATAAAAATGCGAGTAAACTTTTTTCGTTATTACGGGAGAATTTAAAACAATAAAAAGCGTAATAATTAAAAGCTGTGACCGTAACTGTAAACTCTTGCGGAATACTTTTTTAAACTACTTTTATAACTTATTTTAGTTACTACAAGTCACTAAGGGGGCGTTTGGTTGAGGAGAAATTTTTTGAATACTAGGAAAATGTAATTGATAGGGAAATGGTTGGAAAGTGAGTTTGGTAGGAAAATATAAAAAAAGTTGTTTGGTAGGCTGAAATTTTACTAGATAAATTGAGTTAAATTTGCTGAGTCCATGTTTGGTTAAAAATAAAATATTGATGGGAAAATAGGTTAAGATTACGAAAATATACATTTTAATCACTTGTTGCAACAGTGAATCAGGGTCTTTTTTGACAATAATTTCACGCCCCATGTTTTTCTTTCCCAGTCACCGCGTTATACCACCTGCTCGGTGGTCAAATTGAAGTGGGAAATGGATGACAATTTCCACATAAATTAGAATCGCTAGGGAAATCATTTGCATGGCTGAATTTTTCAAACACTTTTACCAAACATGGTAAAGATGAAAACCCAATCTCATTTGCATGGGTAAATAGGAGGAAGAAGCTGAAAGTAAAAAGAGGGCCTTGAAGGCCGTAGCATGTGAGAGGGGAAAAACAAAATTTTTCCGCAAGCGGAATACACATGCATATCAAGATACATACTTTAAGACGTATGTCATACCTTGTTCGTGAAAAACTCAAGACGATCAAAGGTAGGTCGGAAAGGTTCAAACCCTCTAACGTTGATCTACACCACCTGCGTCTAGATACAGGAACTCTTTCCAGTAAAGCCGCCAACTGATCACCACAAAGAGGCTTGCTATTCGCTCAATGTGTGATGAGAGGAGGCTATGTAAAAGTGTTTGGAAGAGTGAAGTTTTCTGAGAGAAAACCTCACAAAAGTGGCGCAGGAAATTAGGAGAGAATGGCTTGGTTGGTTTTCTAAAAACCCTAGAAGGAACATATATAAAGAGGCGCACAAGAGGAGCCTATTTGTTAAAAACAAATCAGATTTTTAATCAATAAAAATCCCTTCCAAAAGGGTGCTCCATCAAAGAGAGAGAGAATAGGATTTGTTGCAAATCAAATCTCATCAAATCTTGCCAACAACATCTATCATATCTTTATGATATATTAGGTTCAAAATCTAACCAAATATCTGATCATAAATCATCATATAATCAGTTATATGGTGCGCCCCATATAGCCTAAATAATGACCAGATACATTTGAGTAATCAAATCACTCAAATATTCTCTCAACAGATTGTATCTTCTGGAGTTGATACTGGTGACTAATCATCGGCCATATTAGGGTCCCATATCTCCTTCGATTATGTCCAAGAGATTTTCTCTTGATATGTTCCAACAAGATCTAATCTTGTTATGTTCCAACAAGATCTCATCTTGTCTTTTTCAAACAAGATCTTATCTTATCCTTTTTTCGTAATGAAACAATTTTCATAGCCAATTCTAATTTAATTATCAAATTCAAATATTAAAATATTCAAATTTAAACTTTCAAACATTCAAATTCAAAATTCAAATTTCAAAATTCAAAATTCAAAATTCAAAATTCAAAATTTCGAATTCAAATTTCAAAATTCAAATTTCAAATTTCAATATTCAAATTTCCAATTCAAATTTCAAATTTCAAAATTCAAGTTCAAAATTTAAATTTCAAAATTCAAATTTTAAATTCCAAAATTCAAAATTTAAATGTTTGATAATTAATTCATTTAACTAATTAAATTAATTAGTAATTACTTGGACTATCCAAGCTCACTACATTAACCATGCGCCCTCCACCCCTTTAGATGGAGTTCCAAACTACTTCTTGGGCTAATAACTATTATAATGCCCAATACTTTTAATGCTAGAGCATCTAGACAATTAGGTGTTTGTGTGTGACCCATTAGGTACAACATAGCCACTGACATAAATGGGCTTGGGCCCAATAAGCCCAAAACCCATCTAATGACAACACAGAGCACTAGCAATGCTTTGTTGCCCCAGAACTAGTTAGATTAATGATTTGATCATCCTATTAAACATATTTGGTTGCCGTATGTTTGTCCCTTCGTCTCGGTTACCTTCCCATAAAACCTAGGGTAAAGAAACGTATCATCCCTTGCGGTTTAGGGTTAGCTTTTTATGAAATAGGGAGTCTTCAATTTACTGACTCTAAAGGCAGATATAATCTCTTTTACTATGCATAGATTCCCGAGTCCCTGTAAATGTCATCCTGATTTCTCCGGTTTAAGGATAACCTAATCTCTCACAGAGATTTGACGAATTCCTTCAGCTTATCACCCTAGCCCTGTGCCCTATCAGGACAAGCCCAAGAGCATACCTATGAATCTCCATGTTTCAGGCAGACGAGGTATACAGTCAAAGCATGCCTTCTAGAACACAGTCTAAGTGATAACTTCTGGTCTAAGGAAAGACATACCCAAATATAAAGAGACTACTCTAATGATACTATCTGTGAGATTTCCTCATAGAGTCTCTTTGTGGGTCCGTTCAGTGCGAGCTATACTCTTATAGGTCCACCCACGACTTTAGCTAAGACATCTCCATATCTGTAGCACATGAGGTCTATACCTTGTATCCATATACAAGTAGAGAAGTCATGCTAGTCTTACCCGAGATTACTGACCCCATTCTCAGTACCTCTGGACTAGGAACATAATATTAGGAATAAGCATCCGGTATTCTTGAATCCTCATGATCGTGATCTCATCACAGATATTCAAGAGATACCTATTTTATTCCACGGGGTTTATCAAGTTATTCATAATATATTAACATTAATATCGAGACAGAATTATGAAACAAGATAAAGAGTGCTTTTATTTATTTGCGACAATATTAAAAAGGTCTACATCTATGTCCTTATTTAATCATAAGATTGTCTCTAGGACACCCAAATACTAACAGAAGCCTACCAAACAGCCCCTAAGGGGTTCCCATAAACCCACTTAGCATGATTTTCACTTTTACATTTTCTACTCTTCCGAACATGGTTTGGTCTCTGAATTTCTGCGGAGAATCCGCATGTCTCGAACCTCTCATCTTTTGATATGTTATTCCTCACTTAATTACCTTTCTAGGAAGCTATCACACGAGTTATTTCGATCTCGTTTGCTCCGGATATCGCCGTTTGAAGTTGGACAAGCAAAGCTGCCAGCCAACCCCAAAACAGCTCCAAACATCCCTCACTCCACGAATTACTGCAGAAAATACACTCAACCAAATTATCTCAAATTTTTATAACATAAAATAGACACAACAAGATTCAATTTGATATATCATGAACTTAATTTGACTAAGAAAAGAAGCGGGGATTAATTTCCAAAAACCGGTCCAGAACTGCCACAAGTGCAGTGAGCAAATGGGCAGTCTTCACTCTTTGCCTTCTCCAGGCCGACATTCAACCCAAAATTCTATCAAATTTTACCACAAGATAGAGGATATCGTAATCTTCAAAATGGAATATGGCACGTATCTATCAGATCTCTTTGGTGGGAGATATGCTCTCCCGAAGTTCGCCTAAACTATGCCAATTTCTAGAAATTTCGTCAGAGTTTCCTTTGTTTTTACAAAAATCCCCAAGCTTGCTAATGTATTCTAGGACCTCAAATGTACTTAATAATCATTGGGTGGCACTCACAACTCACAAGGACCAACAATGGCTTGGGGCACTTACAACCCATCACAGTTTATTTTACATATATAATACGTATCGCATTGCTTACTTTATTAATACTCAATATGTTTCAATCATCAAAGTCCAATTGCATGCATTTACTAATCATACACATAATCATAATAATAAAATATGCCTATTGCCCTTTCATCATATTACATATGCTTCACATTACACAAGATCCAATTTACAACACTTACAATTATCCAAATTACAACATAATTCATAAATCTCCAAATGTAATAAACTACATGTATATAGACTTAGGCAAAAATAGCATGAACAAATATGACTTAAAACTCATCCTAACAACATAAACAATGTTCATGCCCTAAGTCTAGCCTAGGCCCAATGGCCATCAAAATGAAAAATATATAAAGTCCTCCAACGACTCATCCTACGGGCTTCTTGTCGCCGCTCCCGTACCACTGTTACCTCCTGAAATAAAGCCCCCAAGACGGGGTGAGATATACGAATATATCTCAGTAACCCAGAGGTTCCGGAGAAAAATCTGCCCAATGGCTCACTTCGATGAATATAAATAATATAAAACAACATCTTGAAAAACGAGATATAGCAAGGGATTTAGAGAAACTAGGGAACATAGGGATACAAAATACGACGAGGCTGGAACGGTAGCTATCAATACCACGCAACGTCCTGCCTAATGGCTCGGCATATAAGCCTACAGGTCTAACCAAGGCGTGTTCCTAGAACATCCAACCAAGGTACCCATCCCATCCATATACTCCTGAGACTTCCTAGTGTGCTCCTATCTGGATCACACCGCACGACCCTAGGTCAACTGGAACTCCCTCTCGGAGACCTATCCAGTGGAAGTCCGTAACACCTAAAGGCAAACTGTCTACTGGCCAGAGACTTGGTACATCCTATGTACCAACATACGTACTAAATGCGTGATCATGTTATTCTACATTACTTACATATACTTCCTACCGTCACCCTCAACGGGCATGGTGGAACACACAAGGGGATCAAGCCCTAGTACCAAGAGGTTACCTGTATAATCCTCTCCTACAGCTCCACTGCAATACCTTTTCCAAGCTAGGTACACAATCAGAATGCCTACACAGAGGACATTCCCAATCAACTCTCATTCACCAATTGCATGCTAATTCTCAAGCATAAATGCATGATTTAAAATACTCACCACAATCCCACTTGGTCCGGGACTAAGGTCAGTCCACCGAACTCACGGTTCGGGGTTCACTTCAACGTACGGTAACCTACAACAACCATGTACGAATCATCAATACACGATAAATCTATTAAAGTACGAAAACGTCAAAAAACCTCACCTACACAAGGTAGGTTCAGCCTACATAGTGTTATTTTACATTTTATTTTTCTAAATTTTCTTTCTCATTTTTTTAGGCATCCTTAGGTCACCAAAAGACCATATCAAGTGCCACTTTTTATTTTTCCTCATTAAAACGTCATTTTGCCTAATATTTTGCTCTAAGTACAATTAACCACTCAACACTACCAATTATTTTTCCATTGGTTTTCTAACCTTCCAACCACCACACAACCCATCTAATTACCATTTAATACATAATACATCACTCAAACAATTTCCAACAACATCAATTCTCTAATTTTCCTTTAAAGGGCCGAATTCACAATGGTGTACATCCAAGGAATTTCCATCAAATTTAACTACTCCACACCTCATACAATCCCATTATATCATCATACAACCATGCCATAATCCCATTTTTCAATCCTAACAATAATTTTAAACCCAAAGTTAAAAAATCACATTTTTCCTCAATAATTTTTATTGTATTTATGTCTACTACACATCATTCTAAGACACATTCATGTACAAACATTTTCCATTTGAGCTCCCTAACATCACAAATCAACAACACCCCCTTTAGGGTTCATGAATAACATCCGAAAATTAAACCGTGGAAATGATGAAGAAACTTACTCAAAAGCTAGGCACAAGGCTCCTCCAAGACACCCTAAACCATTGGAGCTCTAAACAACTCAATGAACACCAAAATTCCCAAGAAATTCGTGGCTGGTTTTTGCTTGTTTCTCACAAATGAGAGGGTTTCAAGGCTAATGGATACCACCAATGTGTTTGGAAGGTGATTTCTAACAAATTTCAAGACAAGAATCTTCTGATTCGGTTAAGAATCAATGAAGTTAAGGGAGGAAGAAGATTTGAATGAAAATGGTCATGGAGGGGGGAAAGGAGCACAAATTTTAGAGAGAGAGAAAAGAGGTTTTAGATGATGATGAATAGTGTTGGTCCATGTGGCTAAGTCCACTTAAGTGAGGTGGACCCCACCGCCACCTCACGCGATTTCAAACTAATTCGAATTTTCTTCCGATTCCACTAAACGTCCATGATTTCCTAACCTATTTAGAAACTATAATTTTTAACATTAACCATTGTCCTTTAATTACCCTTGATCAGATGAATCCGGAGTTTTCCGGTCGTTCGGAGAAAATGCTGTTTTAAGCTGTTGCGCGCGCCGTAGGCACACTTCCCCAAACTTACTAATTTCCGTCAAATTTCGTCAGAAATCATATTTCCTAGTTCTATAAACCATTTATAACTTGTATTCAAAACCTAGAGCTCAAAACTCAATCGACACGCTTTACGATGCAACTGTACCGCAATATTTTTTACCCGGTAAAAACACTTCACTGAATTTTCTGAAACTTGCCTAGTATAACACCTCGTAAATCTAAATATGAAATTATATGCTATAATGTGGGTTAAAAGGGAAGGATTAGTGAAAATCCAGAAATTAAGGCCAAACTGTGTGAAAAGGGCAAAATGGTAAATTACCAAACATGTAACCCGAGGCATGAAAAATTGAGTAGAAGACCTCAAATGATAAAAATAATGCCGAAAATGGATTCAGGACGAAAAATCGAGTGAATAGGCAAGTTTTGAAAATTTTGATGAATAGTGATTTTCCCGGTGTAAAAATACTGCGGTATAATTGTACCGATAAGCGTGAAATTTTATCAATATTTTTAGGAAACAAAAATATGACATGAACCAGAAAAATACGTAGGTTATGAATTTGTGGTTGAAATTAGTGATTGATTAAAGTTAAATCGAGTGTGGGACCCACCTAGGGATTGGAGTGACTTAAGTGGCTCATGACCCACTTTTCTCTCATTTTCTCTCTCCTCCCTCTCTTCTCCTCTCCCGTGAGCGTCTCCATGGATGAAGCTTTAGAGATTTTTTGATTTTCCCAACTTGAAATCTAGCCACCAAATCAATAGAGTTCCAACATCAAAGTTGTTTGCATTGAGGTTGTGAGTATATGTCCCTTCTTGAGAGAGTCTTGAAAATGAGTGTGTGATGAGATCTTCCATGGTGAAGGGGTGGCGGTTTTGTGGATTTTGAGGGCCATTGATGGTGTTTTGGCTTGAGTGGAGGCTTGATTATCACTCCTTGGACCACTTGCAAGCTATTGGTGGTAATGTTTCTCACCCTCACTTGGTTTTTGGTGAGATCATAATATTGATGAGGGTTTTGAAGTTGTAAGTTAAGTGATGATAGTTAGGAGCTTCAAATGATATATCTCCTTTGTAATTAAATGCTTAGAATGACAAATGATGATGATTGATACAATAAAATTTATAGTGATGTGGGAATTTTAACTTAGGAAATTTTGTGTTGAGTTTTCAAGACTTTGTGAAATTGGTATGTGGTGTAATTGAATAATTGAATTATGGACTGTTGGTATATGTAAATAATAGGATTATATGATGAGTATAAGTGTTAAATTGGATTGAGAACCTTGTTGGATGGTTCCTTGTGATTTTCGAACCATGTAGTGAGAAGGGAAGAATTGAAGTGAAAAATGGCTTTAATCAATGGTCGATACATGGTTAGATGATGTAAAAATGATATAGTTGATGTTATAGGATCGTGATTGGTGTTTAAATGAATGGTAGGTTGGTTTGGTGTAGTGAAATTGAAAGGAGAAATGTTGGATGTGATGTGTGTGTGAGATTTCAACCATATTGAAGGAAATAAGGAAAATGATGTGAAAATGTGGTATAACCAATGAGTGATGCCTTAGTGCATAAGTGGTGATTTAGTTTAATGACTTAAATGGTTGAAGTAATTGGAGTAAATGTAGTTGGCCATTAGGCCTAAGTTGTTTTGTTGAGAATTATTGTATTTTGAAAGTGAATTGGTTGTCTTGAAATTGTGTTAATGATCATGTTGATTGATCATTATAGGTTTCCTCCCTCGGACTCAATAGAGCGGAATTAAGCTTGGAGCTTACGTTGTGGAGCATTGGCTTCGGAACGAGGTAAACCTTTGGAACTTGGGTTTTATTCCCTCGTGTGTTCCACCACACCTAGTGGAAGGTTGTGGTTGGATTTGATGCCTTTGATTATGTATAAATGTATGTTCATGCATTATTGACATGATTGTGTGACATGCTTGGAGCATGTTGTGTGAAATAATTGTGATCTCTGGCCAGTAGATGTGTGTTGGTTTGGACGTCCGCTGGAGATATCCTTTGGGGATTCCGGTCGGGTTTTGTCGTGGAACCGACTCTGGGAGCAGTACCAGGATGATCCAAATGTGGGACTTCCGCTGAATAGGTCTCATGAGGAGTTCCAGTTGGGTTTTGCCATGGGGTCGTCTCAACCATGGGAGAGGCACCAGGAAGATTACGGGAGTTATATGATGGGGTCCTTTAAGGGAATCCTGATGTGGATGTCCTTGGATTTGTGCCCAGTTGTTGTTGTGTGATATTGTATGTTATGCATTTTATATGATGATCATTGTATGCACATTGAGTGAGCCATGGGGTGGAGTGATCCTCTAGTACCCTTGGTTTACTGAGATATATTTGTATATCTCACCCCGCGTTTGGGGACATCATTTCAGGTCTTGCTGAGCATGGTGGATCTCCGAGCAAGATGCCCGCTTAGTGGAAGATTATAGCGTGAGGATCATTTGGAGGGCCTAGCATGTTAGAAGATTCTGTTGAATATGCGTAGTATAGGATTTTATGCTTTGTATTTAGATTATGAATTTGTACATGTTGAAATGCCCTGCTGTGTATATTCATGACTAGATGTAGTCTTGCAAATAAATGATGTATAACTATGTTTTGATCCATTTGTATATTTGGGGTGAGCATGAGAACATGTCCATAGCCACCTATAATGTATTGGAAGCATGTAATGTAATGTAAAGGGCTTTAGGCCTAGTTCAAGATTGTATATGTGAATAATGTTAAAATGCATGCAAATGGACCTTATGATTGAAACCTAATCAATATAGTATAGGAATGATGAACTGTGATGGGTTGTAAGTGCCCCAAGGCTTGTTGGTCCTTGTGTGTGCCACCCATTTGATATATATATGTCTTGATGTCTTAGGTTGCTTTGGCAAAATTTGGAGAGTTGTAAAAACAAAGGAGGTTCTGCCGAAATTTCTAAAATAAACCTAATTTTTGCTAGCATTTCACTCCTTATATAATAGAATTGAACCTGTTGGCCTTCATGAAAATTGTAGGCCTTTCTCTTAGCTTTCCAATGAGACCGAGATTGTGTAAATTGGAGTTGTATAACTCAAGTTATGGGCAGAACACTATAGGTGGGTCAGATTTCATAAATTTGAGCTTTTGTCTTCCAAGTAATCGATTACCAGAGCATTGGTAATCGATTACCTAGTTCAGTAATCGATTACCAATCTCTGGTAATCGATTACCAGAAAACAGGGGAGCCCAAATTAGGGTTCTGACTTCTACAGTAACCTTTGGTAATCGATTACCTTAAGGTGGTAATCGATTAAAACTGTGTTAAATTTTATAAATGTGTTTTCTAAAGCCTAAAATAAATGGTATTGCTTAGAGAGATTATATTTGGTATGTTTTATGCTTCTGCGAGTTTTGCATTTACAATTATGGCGTTGTTTCAATTGATTACGGAAATGGTTAATGTTTAAAGAAATGAATGTAATAAAAGAAAAAGTTTACCCGTAATGTAATTAACTCAATTACTGTGATTGTAACTGCGCTTAATACCATATGCAATGATAACATTACCGGTACGTAACAGGATGTTACACCTAGCCACTCAATTTTTCGTTTTGAATCCATTTCCAAGGTTATTTTTTATCATCTGATACCTTCTACTCAATTTCTATCTTCCTAGGGTTGCGTGTTGCTAATTATCGTTTTTCCCTTCCTTTGTTTTTGACCTAATTTCCAGGATTTTCACTAATCCTTCCCTTTAATCCATGTTTAATATTTTAATATATAATTTAGAATTGCAAGGTGTTATAAAGCACAAAAAGATTCCAACACATATTGGATTGTTGTTACTTGATCTTGGGATGCCTCTGCAAAAAGAAGCAAATCATCTGCAAAAAATAAGTGGGAAACTGGACGAGCTCCCTTCTTCACTACAATAGGCTTCCAACTCTTACTTGCCACACACAAAGTAATCAAATGCGCAGGTCTCTCCAGACACAAAACAAAGAGATAGGGAGATAACGGATCACCCTGTCTAAGACCCCTAGAGGGAAAGAACTCCTCTGTGGTCATCCCTTTCCATAACACGTTAATTGAGCAAGATGTACAACACCATATAATAAGGCTAATGATATGAGATGGAAAACCTGCGTCTTGGAGAGTATCTCTTAAAAAATCCCAACTGATCCTTTCATAAGCTTTTTCCATGTCCACCTTGACAGCCATCCACCCTTTAGCACCACGCTTGTTGTGACACCCTCCCCTATGTGCACCCAAGGGAGTTGTCTGCTAAGCGGATTAGAGTCGTAACGAATTTTTAAATAAATACAGCACTTCATTTTTGAGTTACTAATTAACTATTAGTTTGAAATCTGGGAGTTTATTGAAATCAGAGTGCAACTTTACAGAATGCATGGCTTGCTAAAATAATGGCTTTCCTGAAAAACCTTGCTGCCTTGTAAAAATTGTATAAATTTGAGTTCAACAGCTTAAAAAAATATTTTTAGATACAGGAAAATAGACATTCGGGGCTTTACGTGCATATAAAAATTGTTTCATTCGGAGGTGTCTAGCTCCCAAAACTGAACTTGCAAAGTACAAGACCAATCAGTGCAATGTTCCAAAACGACCTGACTTGCAAAAATCATAATAAATCGAGCTTTCATAATTCCATTGTAAAGTTTATGTAATCTTAAACTAGACACCTGGGGCTTTAAGCACATATAAATTATGCCTCAACCGGAGATCTGTAGCCCCAGAAACAGAACTCGCAAGGTGCTCGCAAAATCAGTTTCAGAAATCCGAATTTAAAAACAGACAAAAATTGTTTTCGCAAACGAGTTCAACATTACGTAATTTACAAACAGTACATAAATCCCAAATTACAGCCAAATAATATATGATCCAACATTTTTCCAATCTCCCAAATATTACACCAACGTCAAATATTTCATGCGCATTCAGCAAAATCAGCAACATACAGTAAAATTTCCAACAGCAGCAGGTAAACAGAATATCCCCAATACAAGTACATCATCATCAAATGCTCTTTCGTACTCTTGCAATTTATAAAATTGAGCCCCCGAAGGGGTGAGAAAAATCTCAGTAGTGCGGCAGTAAAACCAGTAAAGCAGCAATATTAGACTAAGCACAAAATTCCAAAACAATCGCATCAACATTTAACTTTCCGGACAGATGCTAACATATAATCATAGTGCGTAAATAATGCCAAAGTACTAATCATGGTGCGTATATAACGCCATAGTCATCAGAGTGCGTATATAACGCCATGGTAATGTACGCTCATAGCACTGCAGTGCACGTACTAACATACACAGTGGAGATTCCATATTGGCTCCCTCAAAGGTGAATTCCAACTGTGACCTATGCGGATGGAAGCCAAGTGTCCCATACCCTGGTACCGGAGGGATGCCTATATGATGCGTGCTCAATCATATGCTTACTTATATTATATAATTCGGTTTCCTAACTGGATGCACAATGCTGTATGCCATGATATGCTTCGCACACACGAAAAGAAACAGATGAATTATGATGCACATATGCATGACTAGATCATCATCATAATAGCATATACTTCATGTACTTTTAATACCAAACTGCCGCATAACAATTACTTCTCATAACAAAATTTCCATCATGTCAAGTTCATAGGCAGAATGCATATAACATATAACGGAATGCGAATCCAAGGCACATGTGAGCAACAATTCACAATTCCATACACTAGTTAATAGTCACAATAGGTCTCACCACCAAACACTTACCTTGTGTGCCCAAATATTAGTCAAACAGCATCAAACTCAGTCCACACACTAGGGAATATGCGCACCTAAATACATGTGTGACAAGTCAGAATTTGTTTCATGTTATTCCTATAATTTATCAACAAGTTTTTGTGCTTCTAATTCTTATTCTGTAATCGGTTTTCACGGCTCCTACACTAGATTAATTTTCTGATTTAAGTTAATATGCCAATTTGTTAAAAGTGAAGCAATCCAATGTTACTCAAGTATAGCCATTCGGGTTTCAACACCAAAAAGGCTCATGATATTTTCTATTCCCAATTTCAGCTCTACAAAATATGGTGCGCTAACAGGGACCTAAAGCATACTGTTAATTTAATTTAATTCATATAAAGTTGGATACAACAATGCACTCCCACACTAGGTAACTTATTCTCATTTAACAAAACAACACTTAACAATGAAGACTATACTTCAAGCTCCCACAAACACTCTTTGTGCTCGTAAGCACAAGGCCCAAATCAGTTTAGACATGGTAGAATTGTGAGAATAAAATTGATAAAAAAACTACTCTTAACACACGCTTGAAGGTTCGGGTTTTAGGCCAGAATTAAGGGCACATAATTTATCCACATATACAATATTTTCTACCGAGCTTGAGGGTGATAGAACAAGGTCTTAGGCCAGCTTATCATATAATTTTAATACATGTCAAGATTACCCAATTTCTCCAATCCACACAGAACCGGTTTCTATTATTAAAGGTGTTTAGGATTTTTATTCACATTTTAGCCTCACAGCCCAAGGTGCTCTAAAGAGAAACATATAGCATGCTGTCAAATTACTTCAATTCAAATAAATCTTAATACACATCACGGTCTCACTAAAACAGTCCCACAAATTTATAAAAGGGCTATTTCCAAGTTCTAAAATCTAGTTTTGACTTGCATGAACCAAAATCTTAGGCTGTTCAGAAAAGGGCAGAACAAAGGGAAGTGAAATAACCAAAAGAAAACACTATCCTAACATGCATGTGGGGACCGAGATAGGGAAAAGGAAGGAGTCGGTTTTGTTGGTACCTACTAACAGCCACACAAACAGCCACCAATCGCACAAAACAGTCTTTCTCCCTCAAGCTTTCCAAGGGGTCTGATTCAGCTGCATTCGGTGAAAGGAAAACCCAGCTCAATACCGAATCAGATACACACAAGGTACATTCAAACAGAACCGATTTAAGTAGTTGTGAACAAAGGGATAAATGGAATACATCACCTCCTTGAGTGAGGTTCTCGGCCGAACATAAAGGAGCAGCAGACTACAGGGGAAAGACTTGAATCTCACTCTGCATGCAGAGAAAGGTCTCCATCAAATTGCACAGGGTACAAGCGAACAGGGACATGGGCACAATGCCTCCTCAAGTTGCAACTCAATCGAATGGTACAGGGAAAGAAGAAGAGCTTGGATGTTGAGTTACTCTCCTAGGCAAGCTCACGGTTTTGTGTCTAAAAGGTGAAGTAGGATACGTTTTCAGACTTGAACCAAGGGTGCACAATTGGTTCTGTTTTGCCCTCTTGGTGCGCCTAGGTGATACAATTTAGCTGGATTTTTCTTCATGCTGGACGAGAATAGGGACAGAGATCAATTTTAAGATTTTAGGGAAGTGGATATTTGTTCCAACAATGTGTTTGACCGCAGCATGGAGAGGAGAATATGATGCCACTTAACATTAGACTACTAATAGCCAACAACAATATTACTTGTCTTCCGATGCGCACAAAAGAGAAGAAGTGGTGAGAGAGTGTGGTGTGGGGCTTGCTATCCAATGAGAGTTCATGCATGCAGATTTTTGGCCAGCATTCAGATTTCTAGGATAAGCTAAGGAATGAACTTAAGAGGGCTTTGGGCGAGAAATGAATTAATTAGGTGGTTAACTAGATTAAATACTTATTCAATGAAATTGTGGGAGTTAAATTAATAGACTCATATGAAAAATAGTAAGAGAATATAGTTCATGTCATACAAGTCTAATAGGACTCAAATATAATTATTAGATATAATTAAGAACATAAATATTTATATGGAGTAAGTTTGGGTTTACCTTGGTAATTAGGCCTAAATATAATTTAGGTTGAATAATTAATTAGTTTAGAGAAATTAGTAAGCTCAAAGTATCTTTAAATGATTTAAATGATACTTGGATTAATTGTTAAAATTAAGGAAAAGATGGATTAATTATTAAGCAATAAGATGAGTTTTGATTAGTAAAAAGTCAAACAAAATTCTTAGTCTTAATTATTTAAGTTGCAATGTTATGTCTTCTTTAAATTGCCATGTACGTAACTTTAGTAAGAAAGATGAGGAAATTTGATAGAATTGAACCAATAAATATTTAAGATGATACTTGATTAGTCAAATGAAGAATTAAAGAACCAATAGTATTTAATGTTGACAAATCTATATTTGGTGGAATTGAGTACTTTATCACCAAGTTTCATTAAAAGTCATTCACCAAATTGTTGTACGCTGCTTCATGAAGTTTTTATGCCTTCCTTCCTTTGTTATCACTTATGTGGGCCGTAGAGTTTAAGAAGAAAGCAACAAGCAAGTAGTTTGGTTGTTTAAACCAATGAGAAAGTGACATGTTGTCAAAAATAAATAAATAAATAAATAAACTAAGACTACTTGGCTTCAATTAGGCGGTCCCTTCTCTTCCTTTCTTTTTTTTCACGCTGCACTCCTCTTTCTTTCTTCTTCCTTAGTTCGTGAGCTTCAATGGAGAAAGGGCAAGAGAGAACTTGATGATTTGGTCACCATTTCATCTAGACTCCAACATAGAAAAGGTAGCTTAGCACCCCATCATTCTAACCCACCATTTTTCTAACTTTGGGAAGCTTTAAATCTCTTCTTTTCTCCTCTGGACAGCAGCGCCTGCACATGGAAAGGAAGGAGAAAATGGATTGATTCCATAGTTCTAAGCTTAGGGAAGTCATCAATAGTTATTGGTTAGGCTATCTAAGGTATTAAACCTTCACTCCCTTGATTAAATTCTTAGAAATAATGATGATATTCATGATATAGGGCTGTTTATGATGATAATTTTGATGTTGGTTTAATGATGAATTTAAGTGGTTTTATTGATGTTTAAGTGGGTTAATGAGTTGTTGTGATGGATTGGTTTTCTATACTACAAAAAGAAATTGAAATCACATAAGGGATGAGTTTAATGAACTCTATATGGTTCAGATTTTGGGTGTAAAGATGTGCACACCAAGTGTTTGTAATATTTCCTAAGTGAAATACATGAAATTGAGATGACAAATTAAAGGTTCAAGTGATAGAAAAATTGAAAGAGAATTCATTAAACCTTGAGCTAGGCAAATCGGTCATCATGTGATAAAAATAGTTAAAGGATGTGTTTAATCAAGTTGTATGTGGAAATGTAAGTGTAATATGATTTAGAGTTGGTTTGTAAAAAGAATGAAGTATAGGAATTTCAAAAGAACTTTATGGACCTTTTAGGATCAACATAGGGGCTGTTATGTTTAAAAATTCATATCTGAAGCTACAAGACTTCAAATGGATTGTGGTTTGCGCCAAATTAAAGCCTTAAGTGTCTACTATAACATATCCAAAATTCAGGGGAATCGGAGTTAAGATGAATTTTTCGTGATTAAAATGGCACAGGATGTTGATGCTGTAAAAAATGTGTGTATTTCGGCCCTTTAGAATTAATTGTGAAAATTAAGTGTTTAATTAATTGGTTATGTAAAACAATGATCCTTAGGACATTTAATGATGATTGGCTAGTATTTGAACCAAACATAAAGTGTGAAATCTTAATTAAGTCTAGGATGTAGACTATGTTTATGTTAGAGTTTTGATGAAAAAGTTATGTAATAGTTTATATAAGACTACTTAGTGATCAAACAAGGAATTAACTAAGATGAAATGGTAAATCCATGAGTATATGTATATGTAACTATTCGACCAATATGTATTAAATGGCTAAGGAAATTGATGTTAGTTTTATGTCAAGTTAATGGAATAATAGTGTATGAATGCTTTCACAAGAATTAAGCTAATTAGTTAAACATGACAACCAAAAGAATTGTATATGTGTTTATATATAGAGTTCGGCCATAAAGGAATAATGGGCATAGATTATGTGTTTTCAATTCAAGTGATTGATTTATAGCATTTTCCTAGAATAAGTAAGTATGATTCAAATGGTTTAAGATACGTGAAGCTTTGTTAAAAGTGTATGAAATGTTAACTATAAATTAGTAAATTAATTAACTAATTGAGACTCTAAGTCATGAAGTATAAATTAAGTTGTAAACTTATGGGATGGCATGAACTGTCAAGGGAAATGAAGTTGTCAAGTTGGTTATGAAATTAACATATGAATATAATTATTCGGATTTCAAGTAATGTATGTTTTATTGGAAATTAATGGTACTTTTATATGTACGGTAACAGAGTGTAATCAGATGAAGTAGGTGGACGAACAACTTGTAGACAACCAAGTGTACGGGTTATTAAATAGCAAGTTAGCAGCAGGAAAGACACGACAGGTAAGCTTTCGGTTAGGAGTTTTCTCAGCCTTTTTGTTCCGCCATGATCAGTGGCGGTTATGGTTTCCGTATGGATATAATTGTTGTTAATATTGATACTTTGCGTAGTTGCATTCATATAGTGCATGCATATGATATTATTTATGTTATGATAAGTTAATATGATAGGATCTTCAATAAAATAAAGCCTTCGAAGTGTAAGTTATGGTTTCTGAACAGAGGAAACAATTATGGATATGATCACGGTATACATAAGGTATAGCCGATAATACTTTAGTTCTCTAATCATTATGAGTATGCTATTGAATATGATACGACATTACAAATATAAGATGGAAGCCTTATTCATACATAAGACATGAACATACTTAAGATTAATAAGAAAGTACATTATAAGAATAAATGAGAATTATTAGAAAAGATATATGATACAGAAATTCTAATATGGATTATATGGTGTTATCTATGTCTTGGTACCTGATATTTTCTTGCAGGAAGTGGACTCTTGGGTGGAGACTGCTCCATAAACCCCAAGTTTATTGAGATTCATTCTCACCCCGCGTTATGGGGATATATTTCAGGTATCGCAGCAGTTGACGATCGTTCTCGGGGCAAGAGGCCCGTGGTTGATGAGTAGATCTGAGCATAGATGTTGCCTGCTTATTTTGGGATTCTGTTGCATATATTATGACACTGTGATGTATTATGTTTATGTAGGTTGATGTAGGATGTTGTAGTTATGGCACATAGTCACCTTTTTGATATGATATATATAGAGTTATGGATCATGTATGTATACTACTGTATATGATATGGAATTGTTGTATATTGTGGGTTGTAAGAGCCCCAAGGCATTGCTGATCCTTGTGTGTGCCACCCATTGGATTATTAGGTATATTTGTGGTATTAGCAAGCTTATGTAAATTTGGGGATTTAAGGAAAAACAAAGGAAACTCTGGCGAATTTTCTGTAGAATTGACAGATTTTAGGTGAACTTCGGGAGAGCATATCTCCCTCCATAGAGGTTCGATAGGGACGTGCTATACGCTGTTTTGAAGCTTGAGATGTCCCCTACATTGTGTAAAAATATTAGAATTTTATAGGTTGTGCGAAGCCCTGTGGAAGTCAGTGAACACAACTGCCCTGTTTTGCCCTGCACTTGGGGGCTGTTTTGGTCCAGTTTTGGGAATTTTATTCCTGCTTCATTTCTTGGTCAAATTAAGCGTATGATATATCAAATTGAAGATTGAGGTGTCTAGTTTGTAGAATAAAAATTTGAGAGTAATTGGATGAGTGAATTTTCTGCAGTAATTCGAGGAGTGAGAGAGGTTTTGAGTTGTTTTGGGGTTGGTTGGCTGTTTTGCTTATCCAACTTCAAACGGCGATATCTGGAGCAAACGTGCTCCGATCATAGCGTGTGATAGCTTTTTAGAAAGGGAATTAAGTAAGAAAAAAATATAACCTGAGTGGAAGGTCTGAATTTTTGTGGTGCATTCGTATTTTTATAAATGAATTGCTGTGATTGTAACTGCGTTTAATATCATAATCAATGTTAACAATACCGGTGTAAAACGGGCTGTTACACCCACCCCCCACCAAAGGCTTGGGTCGTGGCCCTTAAAAGGCATAGGGACAAAAGTTTTATCCTGTAATGGGTCTTATTTTCATATACCTTTCTAAGGATTATCTAGGATTTCATTAAGGGATATAGTTTAAGATTAAACCTCTCCTACACTTACATGTAGTTCGATTTCATGACATGGCTCCAAACTCCCAATTGCAATTTAAATAATTTCTTAACAATTGTCATTTCATATGACCACTAGGTAGTAGCTAATGTTTCTACATACAAAGTAATTAAAAGTATTAAAATTCACCATTCCCTAGTGATATGTATGTAAATTGAGCTCAAGACATGCACTCATACTTCTAATAGCAATTTAAATTAGCTCCTAATTTTTACGGGATGTTACACTTGTAACTCATGGAATGGATCAATTCCTGGGAAATTATGACATTGTGAGTTCCTTGTCGGCCTTTGATGAAACTACATTGATTTGGCATAACAAAATTCTCCATCTACATTTTTAAATGGTTAACAAGAAGTTTTGTCATCGTTTTATAAATAACATTACACAAACTGATTGGGCGAAATTCCTTGAAAGATTGAGGAGTATCCACTTTCGGAATCAGACAAAGCAGGGTTTGATTAACTTCTTTAATTCTATGAGGATTGCTGAACACATCCTAAATGAAAAAGCAAACTGAATCACCCACAATATTCCACTGGGATTGAAAAAACAAGTTGTGTAGGCCATCAATGCCAGGAGCTTTATACGGCCCTATAGAGAACACAGTATCACGAATCTCCTTATTAGATGGAGGCATGCGAAGGATCTAAAGGTCCCCTTGGTTAAGAAGAGGAAACCTATTCCTAATTGGGAAGATAGGCCGCACGATAGCATCTTCTTTACACAGCTTCTTGCAAAAGTCAATCGCCATAGTCATTAGACTTGAGGGTTCTCCTACCCAATCACCATCATCATTCTTCAAAGCATCAATGCCATTCCTCCTTCGTCTGATTACTGTTGAGGCATGAAAGAATTTTAAATTACGATCCCCATACTTGAGCCAGTTAACACGGGACAGCTGAAACCAGGTTATCAAACTAGTCAACTTTAACTACATACTTTGATTTTTCATGCAATTTAGTATACCTTTGACTTTTAATTTAGTAAGTTTGACTTATTTTTATAAATTAATCTAGATATAATTAGATTAATCCAAGACCACTTCTAGTCATCAAAATTCTATAAAGAATTTAATTACACAATCAAACTTAAGCTTAGGCCATTATTTTGCTTGTTTGCAAATTAGTCCCTATACTTTTACATGTTTATATTTTGACCCCTAGACTTTATCAATATTCTCATTTAGGTCTAATTTACCTTACTTGACATGAATTGTATCATCACAAATTTTAGCATGTCAATTCATTCATTTACTCAACAAAATTAACATTAAAGGCTTATTCCGAAGCTAGTGTAAACTAATACTCAACCTTATTATCCTCTTATAATTTCAAGATTTGTTAATGAGGGTTGTTATACTGTCTTGTTGAGGAAGTGGAGTGTTTTCATGTGGGTTTAAAGGGAAATCAATTATCTAGCCTTCCAGAAGTGTTTTTAAGGTAAATAACCTTTCATCTAGTGATTATTTACTTTATTTTCATTCTTAACCTTATGTATTTAAGGCTGAATATGATGGTATCTAATCATGTTTAACTGATAAGTTTTGAGATTTTATTATTGAGATTGGTGTTCTTTGTTAGTTGTTGTTGGATGTATGTTAAAAATCAAACTATGGATGATTTAGAAATACCCTATATGCATCGACCAAGAGAGAATAAAAATGGTAGACCAAGTGTTTGTGAATATATCAAAGTGAAATTGAAGTTATATGTTTTGATTAAGGTTCAAGTGATGGAAATTTGATGGAAAGTTGAAAGAGATTTCATTGAACATTAAATAGCCAATTCGGCTATGTGAGGGAAGAGTGTATGAGAATAGGTTTATGTGTTTTAATTGATAATTAGAGATGTAAATTAAGTGTTTAAATTATTTGGAACATGATTGAATTGCATGAAATTTAAGAAAAACTACATGTTCTTAATTATGCCTAGTTTCGGCTATCACTAGTTAAATTGGATAAATGTTTGTTTAATTGAATTTGAAAAAGTATTAAGGTATTATAGTGTGTATAACGATGATAGGTAAGATTTGAAATAAATAAAAGTGGGAAACCCTAATTACGTATTGTACGTAGGCTTTGTTTATAATTAGGGTTTTGAAGTAAAAGTTTATTACAGTGTGATATAAGGTTAATTGGTTATCAAACAGTGATTTTATCAAGTTGTTTGAGTAAGAAAATAAGTCAAATACCTTGTGCATTACAGAGTACAATTCGGCTATTACATGGTAAAATGATCTAGGAATGAAATTGAATTCAAAGAGATGCTTGGTTATTGAAATCAAGTGTATGTTATGTATGGTGAAAGTGCAGAAACCTAAGTTAACCTATTGGTTAAATGAATTAGGTTAAATGTTTTAGTATATAAGACTTTAAGAATATTTCTAAAATAGAGTTTGACTTGTGAATTGGTATGAATTGGCATGAATTGGTAATTAAGAATATGTTAAGGAATATGTGAACTAACTCGAAGAAGAATTTCGAAATATGTATGTACATAAGAGGTTTCTTCAAGTGCAGGTAATTATGTATTGACCTAAAGATTATGTTTGAATAGGTGATCTTAATAGTTACGCATATACAGATAGTTTTAGCGACATACGAGCAGGGTTTACAAGAAAGATAATTCCAGGTAAGCTCTTGGTTTCAGATTTTTCTCTGGTATGTTGATCCACCATAGTCCGCTTGGATGATGGTTCACATGGTATATGCTGTGATGAATGTAGATATGTAGTATAGTTTCATTCATGTAGCTCATGCATCTGATATGATATGATAAATATGACATGATATAATAGTTATGATATGAAATGATATGATATGTTATAAGAGGATATGTTATGTCATAGTACGTATAAGTGGATAGTGAGTTTTGATTAGTGAGCGCTTATAGGTGTGGAGAGTATTGGTGTGGATTTTTTGTGGGATACAGCCTTTGAAAATCATAGAGGTATAAATATGGATCTCTTTGCGGGATACAACCCATGGGAATCTTATATGTGTATGTATGATCTCCTTTGCGGGATAAAGCCCGTGGGAGTATAGGTAAAGGTATAAGTTAAGATCTCCTTTGCAGGATATAGCCCTTGGAGTATAGCCCTAGAAGTCCTGTGATATGAATAAGGAGACAACACCCAAAGATCCATTACAATTATCAAATGGGCCAATCACAAGGTCAAGGGCCAAGAAGTTTAAAGAAGCTCTTAGTGGGTTGATCCAGCAAATGTGGGCTAATCATGAACACGCCAAGTCTAAATTAAATTGTCATCAGAATTTAGTTAATGCTATCAATGCAAGGGGAGTTGAGTGGAATAATTAGGAATTTTCAATGTCAATAATATTTAGTGGGAAGATTAGAGTCATTAATGCTTAGTGGTGCTGATTAGCATTTTCAATGTCATTAATTTTTAGTGGGCTGATTAAAGTCTTTTCCTTTTACCAGGTTGTCAACTTTAAATTAGTGTCTTTTTATTTGTTAGTCTTTTCCTATTCTTGGAGGGATGTTCCAAGTATAAATAGGGGAGGATACAGCTCTTGTAATCAAACTTTGAAGTTATAATATCAATAAAGAGGTTTCTTCTCTTTGGTTCTTATCTAGAACTCTGAACTTATCATGAAGCTTATTCTTGTGGCATCCAAAACAGACTTATCACTCACAATGCTTCTTTTCATGGGTGTGGCTTCTATAATTTTTCTTATATCTTTGGTTCTTATCTTCCATAGATAACGAGTCAAGGTTCTCTTTTTATTGTTCAAATTCCTAATTATAGAAATAATCCTAACTAAATAGGTCTTGGGTCTCACTATTCTTGGTGAGGTTCACATCATTTGGTATCAAAGCTCTAGGGTTCTAAATCAAGTATAAAAAAAGGGTTCTTGTTTTCTTGTTCCTTCTATACCTATTTATCTTCCCTTGTTCAAGTACTTCAATATATAAAAAAAATTGAATTTATTGTTTCTGTTATTGTCTAGTTTCAAAGAAGAAGAAAAAATAAAAGCAAAGCAAAAAAAAAAAATGAAAGAAAGAGAAAGGAAATTCATGATCTTGTTCTTTTAGCCTTTTGGCATCATATCATTATCTTTATTCTCATATCAATCTGTTGTGTGATCTGATTGTATTACTTCAAGAAAAACTTCAATCGAGTTCATTGAGTTTTAGCAAAGAACTAAAAGAGGTAATTAAAATAAGGGTAAAAGGCAAGAGTGTGTGAGCTTATAAAAGAGTGCTCAACATGGATGTACAACTTAGAAGACAGTGTGACAAGTCTCAAATGACTCTAGAAGACCAAGGCAACATGCAAAAATAAAGAAGTGACTCAATTGCGGAAAGGCAACTTTAAAGTCAAAGTATTCAAGTGAAGAAAAGACCCAGAAGACTCAAAGGATGGAGAGACTTGAAGATAAT
Organism: Gastrolobium bilobum; assembly: GCF_033153095.1. NCBI lineage: Eukaryota > Viridiplantae > Streptophyta > Magnoliopsida > Fabales > Fabaceae > Gastrolobium > Gastrolobium bilobum. Next base: position 70,134 of record NW_026899526.1, read on the forward strand.
TGAAAAATTATATTCTATTTATGTGTTATACTTTTAGAGTCTTTGAATGTATGAAGTTGAGTTTATTGAGCCAATACATCTCTAGATTGCATTTAGTAACATAAACTCTTGCATACAAGTCTCACACACATGGACAACTGTTAGATTGATGCTAGGAACATGCATTCATATGTGAGAAGTGATAAAAGATCGTTTAGAACCAAGTTAGAACATTCGGGTGATTTTGTGGTTGTTGTCATGAAATATCTAGATATATGAACTGTGTAACCGAATATGACATATCCGGATATCTCTTCCCGAATATCTATATACGGATTCAAATATATCCAGATATATCTCGGGGGTCACGTAATAATTTTTTAAATCTGAATAAAATCTTTTTGCATCTTTTTAGATATCACTTGGGTTATTATATATTCATGTTTTAGGGTTTAGAAATATAAGAGAGCATATAATAATACATGCATTAGAGTTAGAATCGCTCATGAACATGATTTTTGCATAAACTTGAGTTCTAGAGAGAGAAAGCTCTATAATTATTCTTCTTCCTTTGTTTCCTGTTTTTCATCGTTGTTCTAAAATTGGGGAGGTTGTTTCTGCTATGGTTGTTCAATTGGAGTGATCCTAGGGTTTAGGTTAAGAGTGATCAAGAGGTTGGTCACGGTCTTGTAACATTCTTCTAATTGTGTTAGTTCAAGGGAAAGATCCTAGGGTTAGGTTGAGCGTGATTGAGTGAAGATCACTGGTCTTGTAAAATTACTCTTGTAAAATGGTTCTTCGAGCACCAGTTGAAATTTTGATGATAGTGAAAAGATTTGCCTCAATCTGGATGTAACAGCCCGTTGTACACCGGTATTGTTAACATTAATTATGATATTAAGCGCAGTTACAATCACAGCAATTCATTTATAAAAATGCGAATAAACTTTTTTCGATTATTACGCGAGCATTTAAAACATAAAAAGCGTAATAATTAAAAGTTGTGACCATAACTGTAAACTACTGCGGAATACTTATTTTAACTAATTTTATATTTTACTTTACTTATTATAAGTTACTAAGGGGTCCCCATAAACCCACTTAGCCAATTTGTCAATCTTACGATTTTACATATCCGAACATGGTTCACTAATTATTTTTCTGCGAACACACCTGACCAAATCAGACCTTCCTCTCTAGTTATCTTTTTTTTTCTTGCTTAATTACATTTCTAAGAAGCTATAACACCCTCAATTCCGAGCTCATTTGCTCCGGTTATCGCCGTTTGAAGTTGGACAAGCAAAACTGCCAACCAACCCCAAAACAGCTCAAAACCACTCACACTCCATGAATTACTGTACAAAATCCACTCATCCAATTACTCTCAAATTTTTATACTACAAACTAGACACCTCAAACTTCAATTTGTTATATCATAAACTTAATTTAACTGAGAAACGAAATGATAATTAATTTACCAAAAACTGCCAGAAACAGCCCCTGCATAAGAGGGTTCTGGACAGACGGTTTTCACTGGCTCCTACAGGGCTGTGTACAATCCATAATATTCTAAGATTTTGACACCTTGTAGGGGACATCTCAAGCTTTAAAATGGCGTATGGCATGTCCCTATCGGGCCTCTGTGGAGGGAGATATTCTCTCTCGAAGTTTGTCTAAAATCTGCCAATTCTACAGAAAATTCGGCAGAGTTTCCTTTGTTTTTCCTAAAATCCCCAAATTTGCATAAGCTCACTAGTACCTCAAATGTACCTAATAATCCAATGGGTGGCACACACAAGGACCAACAATGCCTTGGGGCACTTACAACCCAACTCAGTTTATATTTATTACACAATATAGCTCACTTTAAATCCTTAAATGGTTTCAATCAACAAGGTCCCTTTTCATGTATATTTCCAACATACAAGTAATCATAAACCTACAATAGGCCTAAAGCCCTTCCATCATAGTATATCATGCATTTCTTGTATATTTACAACATTTAACTTACATATTACAACTTACAACTTCAACTTCAAATTACAACTTATAAATATTACAACTTTAATTACAAATCTAAACATAAGCTTAAATGACACAAGCTACTAGAACAAGTATTCTAATGAACTCATCCTACATACATATGAGATGTTCATGCCCTAAGTCTAGCCTAGACCACATGGCCAACAAAATGCAAAATGGTAAAGGTGCTCCCACTAGTCATCCTACGGGCTTCTTGCCCGCCGCTCCACTGCCACTGCTACCTCCTGAAATAGTGCCCCAAGACAGGGTGAGATATACAGATATATCTCAGTAACATAGAGGTTCTGGAGAAAACTCTGCCAAATGGTTGACTTCGATGCATATAAATAATAAAAAAACAACCACTTTCAAAACGGGATATAGCAAGGGATTTAGAGAAACTGGGGAATATCAGGATATAAAATACGACGAAGCTGGAATGGTAGCTACCAATACCACGCAACGTCCTCAGCATATAAGCCTACGGGTCTCATCCAAGACGTGTTCCAAGAACCACAACCAAGGTACCCCTTCCATCCAAATACACCCGAGACTTCCTAGTGTGCTCCTACCCGGATGACACACCACGACCCTAGGTCAATTGGAACTCCCTCTCGGAGACCTATCCAGTGTAAGTCTGCACTGTCCGAAGGCTACACTGTCTACTGGCCAGAGACTCGGTACATAAGTACCCTCATATATACTACATACATGCTCATGCTGTTCTACACTACTCATATACATTTCCTACCAATACCATCAACTGGCATGGTGGAACACACAAGGGGAACAAACCCCAATACCAAGAGGTTACCTTAATATTTTCCTCCACTTAGCTCCACAACAGTTTATTTCCCAAACTTGCTACTCAACAGAATGCCTACACAGAGCACATTCCCAATTACTCAAAATTCACACAACACATGCTAATTCATAATTATACATGCATTGATCCAATCACTTACCTCAATCCACTTGATCCAGGACCAAGGGCAATCCACTGATTCACGATCCGGGATTCAAATCGACGTACGACAACCTACATAACCATGTACAACCATCAGTATACGTCAATTCCATCAAAACGCGAAAAACGTCAAAATCACTCCCCTCCCCTTGGAAGGTTCGGCCAAACAAGGCAATTTTTCAATTTTATTTTTCTAAATTTTCTTTCTCATTTTATTACACATCCTTAGGTTGACAAAAGGGTAGTTCAAGTGTCGTTTTTCTCTTTTACGTCTTTTAAGCATCGTTTTGCTAAATAATTCACTCTAGGTTCTTTTATGTCCATAAATACAATTTATTATTTTCCATTGATTCTACCACTTTCCAACCACCACACAACCCATTTTAATACCATTCAACACTTGATATAGCATCCGATCAACACAAACAACCTCAACTCCCTAATGCTCCCTTTATGGCCGAATTACACACTTGGAATTTCCAAAGGATTCTCACTCAATTTTCATCATTCCACACCTCTAACAAAACTATTATATTAACATATAATCATCTAACAACTCACCAATAACATCTTAAAACATTGTTCCAAAATCGAAGTCATGACACTTCAAAAATATTCTAAGTTAACATTTTTCACCTAAAATTTTCATTGCATCTATAGTTAATACACATTATTCTAAAACACTTTCATGTACAAACTTTTCCCAATTGAGCTCTCTAACATCACACATCAAAAAATCAAGGTTTAGGGTTCATGAATATCAACTCTAATCAAACCATGTAAATGGGATGGAAATATACTCACAACCAAGGCTTGATGCTACCCCAAGACTCTACCAAGCAATGGAAGATCAAATGACTCCATGAATCTCCATTTTTCCCCAAAAATCCGCAGCTGTAAATGGATTATATCTCCCCAAATACACGGTTTCAAGGCTCAAGAGTGGTACCAATGTGTTTAGAAGGTGTTTTCCATCCAGATTCAAGACAAAAATCGATAGATTCGGTGGAGAAACGACTAAGTTGTGATCAAATGAAATTTTGCACAATGAAGGGGGGAATGGGGGCTGCAGCTCGGGTTTGGGTTGAAAGGAGAGGAAAGAAGGTGATGATGAATAGTGAGGGTGAGGTGGCTTAAGTGAGGTTTAAGTGGGTGGGTCCCATGCCTGTCACGCGATTGAAATTTCATCCGAACTATCACTAAACGTCCAATAATTCACCACCTATGTAGAAACTCTAATTTTTTAACATTAACTCTTCTCCTTTAATTATACTTGATCAGATGAATCCGGAGTTTTCCGGTCGTTCGGAGAAAATACTGTTTTAAACTATTGCGCGCGCCGTTGGCACGCTTCCCCAAACTGACTTAATTCCATCAAATATTATCAGAAATCATATTTCCTAGTTCTATAAACCATTTATAACTCATATTTGAAACCTAGAGCTCAAAACTCAACTGGCATGTTTTACGGTGCAATCGTACCGCGGTATTTTGACCCGGTAAAAACATTATTCACTGATTTTTCTGAAACTTGCCTAACCACTCGATTTTTCATTCTGAATCCGATTCCAGGGTTATTTTTATCAACTGAGACCTTCTACTCAATTTTTATCTTGCTAGGGTTGCGTGTTGGCTAATTACCATTTTCCCCTTTCTTTGTATTTTTGCCTAATCTTTAGGATTTTCACTAATCCTTCACTTAATTACTCATTTAATATTTTAAACACTTAATTTAAAATTGTGAGGTGTTATAATCACCTCACCTTTTAGAATTTTTCAGCAAAATTAAGTCATACCTGCCCGCTAACTCAAGATATAGTCGGAGATCTCATCCTCCTGCTCCCAAGTAGCCTCATCTGTCGTACGTCCTTCCCACTGAAACATTAGCATTGGAATCACTTTGCTTCTAAGCTTCTTTTCACTACGGTCAAGGACCTCAATAGGACCTATAGAAGTCTTTAAATTCTCTCTAATTTCAATATCGTACGGTATCACCACATGTGATTCATCCAGAATATAATGCCTCAACTGCGATACATGAAAAACATCTTGCAAATTTGACAACTGTGGGGGCAAGGCAAGCTGATAGGCCACGGGTCCTACTCTTTTCATTATCTGATACGGCCCATTAAAACGAGGACTCAGCTTCCTCACGCCCAATGCACGTCCAACACCTGTAACTGGAGATAGCCGCACAAATACATGATCACCTTATTCAAATTCCAGCAGTCTGTGTCTATTATCATAGTAACTTTTCTGCCGATTCTGTACCTGTTTAAGTTTTTCTCTGATCATTTCAATCTGCACTGTAGTTTCTTGCACAAAATTCGGCCCAAATCTCTCTTTATCACCTACCTCAGTCCAACAAGTAGGAGTACGACATCTCCGCCCATACAATGCCTCATACAGTGCCATGCCCAGACTGGAATGAAAACTGTTGTTATAAGAAAATTCCACCAGTGAAAAATACCTATCCCAAGCAGTACCCTGCTCTAGTGTGCAAGCTCTCAACATATCCTTGAGTGTCTGTATGGTCCTCTCAGTCTGACCATCAGTCTGCGGGTGATACGCAGTGCTCAACCTAAGCTGAGTGCCAAAATCCTGCTGTAAGGCTCCCCAAAAGCGAGAAGTGAATTTCGGGTCCCGATCACTAACAATGCTAACCGGTATCCCGTGGTGCCTTACAATCTCCTTCACATATAACTTTTCTAATTTCTCCGTAGAGAAGTCCACTCGCACTGGTAGAAAATATGCAGACTTCGTAAGCCTGTCCACTATTACCCAAATTGAATCGTGACCAGCCTGCGTCCGAGGCAAACCCACAACAAAATCCATCGAGATGCTCTCCCATTTCCACTCTGGTATATCCAACGGCTGAAGTAACCCTGCAGGTTTCTGATGCTATATCTTAACTTTCTGACAAATTAAGCACCTCGACACATACTCAGCAACATCATTCTTCATCCCAGGCCACCAGAACTTAGTTTTCAGATCTTGATACATTTTTGTGGCACCTGGGTGTACAGCATAGCCTCAAACATTACCTCCTCTGCTAACTCTTTGGGCACTACAATTCTGCCCTGATACATTAATAAGCCCTGTTCATTCACAGATATTCCACTATGCCCTTTCAAATACTTGACACTATCATTCTGTGCCTGTGTTTCTTTAATCTTCTCATACAATTTATTTTCCACCCATAAGCACTCAAATTCTTCCACGCTACCAATAAAGACATCCGTCAATTTCAAATCACGGAATTGTTCAATCACTTCGTCATCCCACAACATCAGCTAGGACACACTAACAGACTTCCTACTCAAGGCATCTGCCACTACATTAGCTTTACGCGGATGGTATTTCAGCTCAAAATCATAGTCTTTTAAAAATTCAACCCATCTCCGCTGTCTCATATTCAACTCTTTCTGATCAAATAAATATTTCAAACTTTTGTGATCACTGAATACAGCAAATTTCATCCCATACAAAAAAAGCCTCCAGATTTTTAAGGCAAATACAATGGCAGCAAGCTCCAAATCGTGCGTCGGATAATTCTCTTCATGAGGCTTCAACTGCCTCGAAGCATAAGCAACAACTCTCATTTCTTGCATCAACACACACCCCAAACCTTTCTTGGAAGCATCACAGTATAATTCAAACACACCTTTCGGATCGGGGAGGGTCAACACAGGAGCAGTAGTCAACTTCTCTTTAAGGTCTAGAAAACATCTCTCGCATTCTTGGGTCCACACAAAAGGAGTATCCTTCTGTGTCAATCGGGTCAATGGCAGTACCATTGTAGAAAACCCCTCAATAAACCTCCGATAATATCCAGCAAGACCCAGAAAGCTCCGGATCTCCGTAACAGTTTTCGGTCGTTCCCAGTCAATAACAGCATCAATTTTTTTTGGATCTACCGCAACACCCCTTTCAGAAATAACATGACCCAGAAATTGTACCTCAGATAACCAATATTCACACTTTGACGGCTTCATATACAACTTCTTATCTTTTAATATCTGCAATACAATCCTCAGATGCTCACTATGCTCTTCTCTGCTCTTAGAATAGATCAAGATATCATCGATGAACACAATCACAAAATGATCCAGATACAGCTTAAAATACAATTCATATAATCCATGAACACAGTCGGGGCATTTGTAAGACCAAAAGGAATCACCTGGTACTTGTAATGTCCATATCTAGAACGAAACGCCGTTTTAGACACATCCTTCAGCTTAATCCGAATCTGATGGTATCCGGACCGGACATCAATCTTAGAAAACACACAGGCACCCCTCAACTGATCCAACAAGTCATCAATACGCGGCAATGGGTACCTGTTCTTAACTGTAACTTTAGTAAATTGTCGGTAGTCGGTACACAGTCTCATTCTTCCATCCTTCTTTTTCACAAAGCTTACCGGTGCTCCCCACGGAGACGCACTCAGTCTGATAAAATCCTTTGCAGAAAGCTCCTCAATATGTTTCTTCAACTTAGCCAACTCAAGTGGCGACATCCAGTATGGAGCCAATGAAATAGGCCCCACACCAGGCAACAATTCAATCGAGAATTCAATCTCTCTCTCAGGTGGAAATTCTGGTATCTCATCAGGGAATACATCCTCAAACTCATTACGAAACGCCGTTTTAGACACATCCTTCAGCTTAATCCGAATCTGATGGTATCCGGACCGGAGATCAATCTTAGAAAACACATAGGCACCCCTCAACTGATCCAACAAGTCATCAATACGCGACAATGGGTACCTGTACTTAACTGTAACTTTATTCAATTGCCGGTAGTCGGTACACAATCTCATGCTTCCATCCTTCTTTTTCAGAAAGATTACCGGTGCTCCCCACGGAGACGCACTCAGTCTGATAAAATCCTTTGCAGACAACTCCTCAATATGTTTCTTCAACTTAGCCAACTCAAGTGGCGACATCCGGTATGGAGCCAATGAAATAGGCCCCACACCAGGCAACAATTCAATCGAGAATTCAATCTCTCTCTCAGGTGGAAATTCCGGTATCTCATCAGGGAATACATCCTCAAACTCATTACGAAACGCCATTTTAGACACATCCTTCAGCTTAATCCGAATCTGATTGTATCCGGACCGGAGATCAATCTTAGAAAACACACAGGCACCCCTCAATTGATCCAACAAGTCATCAATACGCGGCAATGGCTACCTGTTCTTAACTGTAACTTTATTCAATTGCCGGTAGTCGGTACACAGTCTCATGCTTCCATCCTTCTTTTTCACAAAGATTACCGGTGCTCCCCACGGAGACGCACTCAATCTGATAAAATCCTTTGCAGACAGCTTCTCAATATGTTTCTTCAACTTAGCCAACTCAAGTGGCGACATCCGGTAAGGAGCCAATGAAATAGGCCCTACACCAGGCAACAATTCAATCGAGAATTCAATCTCTCTCTCAGGTGGAAATTTCGGTATCTCATCAGGGAATACATCCTCAAACTCATTACGAAGCATCGTTTTAGACACATCCTTCAGCTTAATCTGAATCTGATGGTATTCGGACCGGAGATCAATCTTAGAATACACACATGCACCCCTCAACTGATCCAAAAGGTCATCAATACGCGGCAATGGGTACCTGTTCTTAACTGTAACTTTATTCAATTGCCAGTAGTCGGTACACAGTCTCATTCTTCCATCCTTCTTTTTCACAAAGATTACCGGTGCTGCCCACAGAGACGCACTCAGTCTGATAAAATCCTTTGCAGACAGCTCCTCAATATGTTTCTTCAACTTAGCCAACTCAAGTGGCGACATCCGGTATGGAGCCAATGAAATAGGCCCCACACCATGCAACAATTCAATCGAGAATTCAATCTCTCTCTCAGGTGGAAATTCCGGTATCTCATCAGGGAATACGTCCTCAAACTCATAACGAAACGTCGTTTTAGACACATCCTTCAGCTTAATCCGAATCTGATGGTATCCGGTCCGGAGATCAATCTTAGAAAACACACAGGCACCCCTTAACTGATCCAACAATTCATCAATACGCGACAATGGGTATCTGTTCTTAACTGTAACTTTATTCAATTGCCGGTAGTCGGTACACAGTCTCATGCTTCCATCCTTCTTTCTCACAAAGATTACCGGTGCTCCCCACGGAGACACACTCGGTCTGATAAAATTCTTTGCAGACAGCTCCTCAATATGTTTCTTCAACTTAGCCAACTCAAGTGGCGACATCCGGTATGGAGCCAATGAAATAGGCCCCACACCAGGCAACAATTCAATCGAGAATTCAATCTCTCTCTCAGGTGGAAATTCTGGTATCTCATCAGGGAATACATCCTCAAACTCATTACGAAACACCGTTTTAGACACATCCTTCAGCTTAATTCGAATCTGATGGTATCCGGACCAGAGATCAATCTTAGAAAACACACAGGCACCCCTCAACTAATCCAACAAGTCATCAATACGCGACAATGGGTACCTATTCTTAACTGTAACTTTATTCAATTGCTGGTAGTCGGTACACAGTCTCATGCTTCCATCCTTCTTTTTCACAAAGATTACCGATGCTCCCCACGGAGACACACTCGGTCTAATAAAATCCTTTGCAGACAGCTCCACAATATGTTTCTTCAACTTAGCCAACTCAAGTGGCGACATCCGATATGGAGCCAATGAAATAGGCCCCACACCAGGCAACAATTCAATCGAGAATTCAATCTCTCTCTCAGGTGGAAATTCCGGTATCTCATCAGGGAATACATCCTCAAACTCATTAACCACCGGAATCGTAGAAATTTCAATCTCCTTACCACCCACCAATCCACCCAAGAAAGTATAACCCTGATCCCCAGCCTTCAAGGCTTTAACAGCTTGACACATAGACAAAAAGGGAGACGGAGTACCCGAAGGCTTCTCGTGAGATAATATCAACCTCTTGGCGCAACAATCAATCATTGCGCAGTTTTGAGACAACCATTCCATGCCCAATATCAAATTAAAATATGCCAGGGGCAAAATAATTAAATCAATAGTGTAGCCCCTGCCTTCGTAGACAAACCCGACCTCTTTGCAAATGAAGGAGGAATCACTAGCCTCTCCTGTAGCCGTAGTAATACGCATAGGGGGGGATCATCCGTGATACTTTTAATCCCAACCCCTTAGCCACATATTCCGCCACGAACGAGTGCGTCGCTCCAGAATCAAATAAAATAGATAAATCAATATTAGAGATGAAAATTATACCTTTTACCAAATTTGGTGCCTTTTCCGTCTGCTACGCATTCGTAGTATAAACACGCCCAACCGTAGGAGCAGATGGCAAGGCCTGCAGATTCGCAACTTGCCCCGTATTGCTATAACAATTGTTAGCATAGTGCCCAACCTTTCCACATTTGAAACAAGCATTTGAGGCCACAGTACAAGGCCCTTGATGAAACCTTTTACACTTATCACATCTAGGATTAGCATTTCTGTCATTAGATCCACTCCTCTGACCACCACCTCTCTTGAACTGACTCAGAGGCTGCCTTACCTGCAACCCCTACCTCTATTGTTATTTTGATGGTAGCCACCTCTATTGTTATTACCTGGAGGACCCAGATGTCCTTGAAGAACCAGACTTCGGATAACGGTTATAAACACTTTCTACCCATTTACACTGGGTCACAAGATCTGCAAAATTCCTCACAGCAGTATTGGACATTCTTTTTGCAATTTTCTCATTAAGACCTCTCTGAAACTTGGCGAATAAAAACTCAGGAGTCGGCAACACACCCCCATAATTAGCAAATTTCACTAGCTCATTAAACTTTGCCACATAGGCATCAACAGTCATGGTACCCTGTACCAATTTCTCAAATTCACCCTGTTTAGCTTCCCGAACATCCCTGGGAAAGTACTCTTCATGGAATAATCTTTCAAATAAGGCCCAGGTGATTTCTTCCCCCTGAATAATAAAAGGCTGAGATGCAGTGTACCACCACTCGTGGCCATCTCCCTTGAACATATAAACAGAATACAATAACCTCTGGGGGTCCTGACACCCCATAACCTGAAATATCTTATCCATACCCCTCAACCAGGTAGTCACTACCTTCGGGTCCCTTGACCCCTGAAATGCTGGCGGCTTATGCTTTCTGAAAGAAATGAGTCTCTGATCATCAGTACCAACAAACAATTGCCCAACAACCCCAGATGACTGAGCAGCAACAGAAGGATTCACAGAAGGCTCTGGGATATAAGTAGGATCAGTAGTGTGGTGACTAGCCTCACCAGACTGACGACTAGCACCACTCCCTTCCTGCTGAGGTGTAACAGATGGCGTACGAGTATGAGTCTCCGTAGCCGTAGGTGGAGGAGAATCATCCCTCCTGTTTCGAGCCCTGTCTGCCCTCATCTCATTCATAAAGGCATGCATCATATCCTGATTATTTTTCATCAGGGTCTCGGTCATATTTCTATTTGCAGCAGTCTCTTCCTGCAAAGCATTAAGAACTGCAGTAATAGGATCTGGTGCTGCTAGACGCCCTGCACCTCAAGTTCCATGGCGACCCCGTGCCCTACTCATGATATCTGTACAAGTAACACAAAGGAATGAGTTGATCAGACCCACACTGAGGAATCATATATACATTAATCATAAACAGTTCACAGATAGCTATGCAACACAAAATACAGTTATGCATTATCAGAGTTCCCTTACAAAACTGCTCTGATACCATAAAATGTAACAGCCTCTATTGTACACCGGTATTGTTAACATTAATTATGATATTAAGCACAGTTACAATCACAAGAATTCATTTATAAAAATGCGAATAAAATTTTTCTGATTATTACGCGAGCATTTAAAACGATAAAAAGCGTAATAATTAAAAACTGTGACCATAAATCTAAACTCTTGCAGAATACTTATTTTAACTAATTCTATATCTTACTTTACTTATTATAAGTTACTACGGGGTCCCGATAAATCCACTTAGCCAATTTGTCAATCTTACGTTTTTACCTATCCGAACATGGTTCACTAATTATTTTTCTGCGAACACACCTGACCAAATCAGACCTTCCCCTCTAGTTATCTTTTTTTTCTTACTTAAATACCTTTATAAGAAGCTATCACACACTCAATTCCGAGCTCATTCTCTCCGGTTATCGCAATTTGAAGTTGGACAAGCAAAACTGTCAACCAACCCTAAAACAGCTCAAAACAACTCGCACTCCACGAATTATTGCACAAAATCCACTCATCCAATTACTCTAAAATTTTTATACTAAACACTAGACACCTCAAAATTCAATTTGATATATCATACACTTAATTTGACTGAGAAACGAAGCGAGAATTAATTTCCCAAAAACTGCCAGAAACAGCCCCTGCATAAGAGGGTTCTGGACAGTCGGTTTTCACTGCCTCCCACAGGGCTGGTTGCAACCCAGAATATTCTAAGATTCTGACACCTTGTAGGGGACATCTCAAGCTTAAAAATGGCATATGGAACGTCACTATCGGGCCTCTGTGGAAGGAGATATGTTGTCCTAAAGTTCGTCTAAAATCTGCCAATTCTACAGAAAATTCGCCAGAGTTTCCTTTGTTTTTCCTAAAATCCCCAAATTTGCATAAGCACACTAGTACCTCAAATGTACCTAATAATCCAATGGATGGCACACACAAGGACCAACAATGCCTTGGGGCACTTACAACCCAACTCAGTTTATATTTATTACACAATATAGCTCACTTTAAATCCTTAAATGGTTTCAATCAACAAGGTCCTTTTTCATGTATATTTCCAACATACAAGTAATCATAAACCTACAATATGCCTAAAGCCCTTCCATCATAGTATATCATGCATTTCTTGTATATTTACAACATTTAACTTACATATTACAACTTACAACTTCAACTTCAAATTACAACTTATAAATATTACAACTTTAATTACAAATCTAAATATAAGCTTAAATGACACAAGCTACCAGACTTAGGCAAAACGACATGAACAAGTATTCTAATGAACTCATCCTACATACATATGAGATGTTCATGCCCTAAGTCTAGCCTAGGCCACATGGCCAACAAAATGCAAAATGGTAAAGGTGCTCCCACTAGTCATCCTACGGGCTTCTTGCTCGCCGCTCCACTGCCACTTCTACCTCCTGATATAGTGCCCCAAGACTGGGTGAGATATACAGATATATCTCAGTAGCCCAGTGGTTTAGGAGAAAACTCTGCCCAATGGTTCACTTCGATGCATATAAATAATATAAAACAACCATTTTCAAAACGGGATATAGCAAGGGATTTAGAGAAACTGGGGAATATCAGGATATAAAATATGATGAAGCTGGAATGGTTGCTACCAATACCACGCAACATCCTCAGCATATAAGCCTACGGGTCTCATCCAAGGCGTGTTCCAAGAACCACTACCAAGGTACCCCTTCCATCCATATACACCCGAGACTTCCTAGTGTTCTCCTACCCGGATGACATACCACGACCCTAGGTCAACTGGAACTCCCTTTTGGAGACCTATCCAGTGGAAGTCGCACTGCCCAAAGGCTACACTGTCTACTTGCCAGAGACTGGTATATAAGTACCCTCATAAATACTACATGCATGCTCATGCTATTCTACACTACTCATATACATTTCCTACCAATACCATCAACTGGCATGTTGGAACACACAAGGTGAACAAGCCCCAGTACTAAGAGGTTACCTTAATCTGTTCCTCCACTTAGCTCCACAGCAGTTTATTTCCCAAACTTGTTACTCAACAGAATGCCTACACAGAGGACATTCCCAATTACTCAAAATTCACACAACACATGCTAATTCATAAGTATACATGCATTGATCCAATCACTTACCTCAATCCACTTGGTCCAGGACGGCAATCCACCGATTCACGGTTCGGGATTCAAATCGACGTACGACAACCTACATAACCATGTACAACCATCAGTATATGTCAATTCCATCAAAATGAAAAAAAAAGTCAAAATCACTCCCTTCCCCTTGGAAGGTTCGGCCAAACGAGGCAATTTTTCAATTTTAGTTTTCTAAATTTTCTTTCTCATTTTATTACACATCCTTAGGTTTCCAAGAGGCTAGTTCAAGTGTCGTTTTTCCGTTTTACGTCTTTTAAGCATCGTTTGCTAAATAATTCACTCTAGGTTCTTTTATGTCCCTGAATACAATTTATTATTTTTCATTGATTCTACCACTTTCCAACCACCACACAACCCATTTTAATACCATTCAACACTTGATATAGCATCCAATCAACACAAACAACCTCAACTCCCTAATGCTCCCTTTATGGCCGAATTACACACTTACAAACAACCTCAATTTTCATCATTCCACACCTCTTACAACACCATTAT
>NW_026899527.1:0-86447 GCF_033153095.1 Gastrolobium bilobum
GAAACAGAAGACTTGCTCAGAAGAAATCAAAAGTGCCAAGTGCTCAATCTGAAGAAGCACCTGAAATCCCAACCATGGCAGCGAATAATGAAGCTGAAGATCCACTTATGGATACCATCCTCACTCCAGCCTTCAACAGGCCTAATTCAAGTATTGTCCAACCGAATATTGCTGACAATAATTGGGAGTTGAAGTCTTCCATAATTCAGTTGGTGGAGAGAGTTCAATTTGGAGGAGATGAGCATGAAGATCCTCACAGGTTCATAGACCGGTTCTTAATGATATGTGACTCAACCAAGCACCCTCGGGTGTCTGATGATGCTATCCGGTTGTAGATTATTCCCTTTTGCTGTAAAGGGAGAAGCACTTAGCTGGCTGGAGAGGCAGCCTGCACGGAGCATTGCTACATGGGAGGATTTGTCTACAAAGTTCTTTGCAGAGTTCTTTTCCATGGAGAGATACAATCAAATGGTGAATGATATCACCAACTTCACTCAAACTGAGGGTGAAACATTGTGTGCAGCCTGGAACAGGTTCAAGGACTTGATGAGGAGGTGCCCTCATTATAATTTGACTGCTGGTAATCAAGTCAGAATATTTTTCAACGGCATCACACCTGAAGATAGAATGGTTTTGAATGGTGCAGCTGGTGGCACTATTAAAACCATGAGGGCGAATGAAACTTTGGAGCTGATAGAAAGGATGGCCAGGAATGAAAATCAAGGGGTATCTTCAAAGTCTAAGAAAGGTAGCCTTCATCTAGAAGGTAATGAGTCAGTTCTGGCTGAGAATAAATTGCTAGCTCAATAAATGGCTAGTTTGACTTCCAGGCTTGACAAGATGCAGATCGCGGGAGTTCAAGCTCAGTCTGTTGCTTTTGTCTGTGACTACTGTACGGACAGTCATGCTCCTAATGAATGTCCATCTCTTGCTTCTTCTGATTCACCTCAACAAATGCAGGTGAATTGTATATGGTATGACCAGTGCCCTCAGCAGCCAAATCTTCAGAGAAATCAGAATTTTTCTGGTGGTGGTAACAATTTTCAGCGGAGAGCTCATGGAGTTGGCATGGATTTCAATTCTAATAATTATACTCAGCCTTCACAGAATCAACAACGAGAGCCTGCTGAGTGGGAAAAAGCCTTTGCACAAATGGCCAAGACTTCTAATGAGATGGCTCAGACCACTAATACCTTTATGGAGGAGACTAGAGCCAACTACAAAAATACAAATGCTTCCATAAAGAACCTGGAGAACCAGATAGGCCAATTGGCAAAGCAAGTTTCAGAAAGAATTCCAGGTACTTTTTCTAGTAACACAGTTACAAATCCCAAGGAGGATTGTATGTTTGTCACAACTAGAAGTGGAAAAGTGGTAGCAGCTCCAGAAAAGCGGAGAATAAATATGGAAGCTGAAAAGAAGCTAAAGAAGGTTAAGGAGCCAGAAAAAGAAATTAAAAAACCTGCTGAAGTGGAGAAGCCAGTTGAAAAGAAGAAGTTCGAGCTGAGTCCTGAATATGTGAGAGCCATGGCACCTTATCCTGACAGATTCAAGAAGGAGGATCAGAAGCAACAATATGGAAGGTTTCTTGATATATTCAAGAAATTGCATATCAATATCCCTTTTGCTGAAGCCTTGACTAGCATGCCAAATTATGCCAAGTTCATGAAGGATTTGTTGTCAAGAAAGCACAAGTTGCAAGAATGCCAAACGGTGACACTCACTGAGGAGTGTAGTGCTATTATTACAAAGAAGTTCCCGCCTAAGTGTCATGATCCAGGGAGCTTCAATATTTTTGTTGAAATTGGTAACAAAAAAATTGGCAGAGCATTATGTGATCTAGGGGCTTGCATTAATTTGATGCCCCTTTCTATTTGTAATTCCTTGGGGATCACTGAGTTGAAGCCTACTTTAGCATCTCTTCAACTTGCTGATAAGTCTTTGAGGAAGCCTAACGGTATTATTGAAGATGTTCTTGTGAAGGTGGACAAGTTCATCTTTCCTGCTGATTTTGTAGTGTTGGATATGGAAGAGGGAGCTGAAATGCCTCTTTTTTTGGGTAGACCTTTCTTAGCCACTGCTCGGGAACTAATTGATGTTGAAAAGGGGAAGCTTGAGCTAAGAATGAATGATGCGACCGTTACCATCAATGTCTTTGATTCTCTAAAACAGTCTTCTCACAAAGATGATTGTTTTAGCCTTGAAGTAAAAGAAAAACAAAGTGCAGCGGATGATGCCAAGGAAGATGGTGTCATAAAGGTGGAATTGGAGGAGCTTCCTCAACCTCAGAAAAATGTCTTCTTGACTAATAAGGAGGCGGTGATTGAAGCATTGAAGGAAGAGGAAACTGAATTGAAAAATAAAGATCCCTCTTCCCATACCAACAAAATCCCCAATGAGGATGATGACAAACATGGGAGGAAATCCAAAAGGAGGCGTCATCCTATAATGAAGAAGGTATTAAGAAAGGAGGTAGTGAAACTCTTTGATACAAGTAGGAAGAGACATCAAGAGCTGAAGTTTGACAAGAGACACCGAGACTCTATCTCTCGGATAAATCAAAATTTCAAAGAGTTCTTAACATGGCTCCATGGTTTGGAGCAAATCTGGGAATGGTGGTCTCATACACCAAGGCAACCAGTACCACCGGACCTTCCATTTGCTGAGTCATCCCACGCTGCTGAGGGGGATGACATGGAGGGTTGAGTTTATCTCCTTGCTGATGGAGATCTTGTATATTAGTTTATTTTTCTATTTATCATTTTTCTTTTTAGTTACTTTGTGCTAGTATATCTTTCTCTGATGTTTTAATGTGCGCATTATAGTTTCTTCTATATGCCACTGTTTGTTCTATTGTGCAGATTTTTCTTCTTCTTGTGGTTTAATTATTGCTGAGGACATCAATTCTCTAAATCTGGGAATGGTAGGCTTGCACCTTAGAACTGCTGCAATGCTTCTATCAGGGGAGATATTCTAACTCTTTTAATTTTCTTAGTTATTTTTATAGTATTTTGTGTGCTATATATTAAAAAAAAAAAATTATGAGCAAGTCCCAGGTTTAGATATGCTTTCCCTAGTTAATTTGCCTGATTCATCCTAGGAATCATGTTTTGTATGTACTTCTGGCATAATATTGTATTGGCATGAGTAGATTTCATGATTGCTCGTTTGTCTGAATTTTGTGCTTGAATGATTAATGATGCCTGATGTTCTTTTAAAGGTCTAGCTTAACATCATAGCTGGTGAGGTTTTGTGCTTAAACACTTATTTTATTCTGAGAGACCTCACTGTGATAGCATTCTAGAACTTGCTCTGTTTCTCTGTTATGCATGTATTGATTGATATGATAAAGACATTTTGTTCTTGTTAGCTATTGGCCAAAAATAACTCACCTGAATGAATTTTTTTCCCATTGTTAGCCCCTTGAGCCTGAACCTATTTGTTGTTAAATGACCTGTGGCCTGATTGATGGCTTAGCCTATATCCATATGACTTACCTTGATTGAGATTGAATTACTGAAATGCTGAAAAGAAAACAAATAAATTGAGGTAAGCTCCACAGAGGTCAAATAATTAGGGGAGGTAAAATTTCATCTGTGCCCTTAAAACAAAAAGTTTTGAAAAAGAAAAAGAAAAAGGGTGAATGTAAAGAAAAAGTGGTTGAAAGGAATTAATTCCCGAAATTCTGTGGGAATGTTAGTGGAGCAAAATCATTGAGTTGAAGGTGTTAAAAATGAAATAATATCAGTTTTCAATCTCAGTGTTGTTTGAGCTACTTTTCATATATTCCTACCCATTAAACCCGGCCAAGTTACAACCTGTGAAGTCCTTTTGATCAATTATGCATGTGTTAATGTTCCTCATCCTTAGGAACTTGAGAGTATGATCAAGCTTATGGTAATGTTATTGCTGTGATGGATTGAGTGATTGTTACTCCCTTAAACACTTGAGTGCTGAGCGTTATATGATTATCTTGGTGAGGGTTCAAGTTAGACTCTGACATTTTCATGAGAATAGAAGGCATTGTTAGGAGTTCTTTGCATTGATTCAGTCATGCTTAGCATAGTGATCTCTTGATTGTCTGTGTGATATTGTGTTGGAATAATTGATTGTTTCCTGGATTGAGTCTTGTACATTGCTGGAGACAGCAACGTTTAAATCTGGGAATGATTTGATGTGCCTCTGGCAAGTGTGGTTTTTCCATGTTAAAATTGATAAGAATTGGGTCATAAGAGAGCAATTTAAATGCATATTTGCTATTTATATTGATTCTTTCTATATCAATAATATTTATCTTTTGGTTGTGCTTTTACAGGAAAAGAGGAGTGAAAATTACAAATTACAAAAAGCCTGTTGACGCAACTCCACACTTAGGAAATTTCACCCGGGTGCTGCGCAGGCCAAATACCAGAGAAATGGCGCGGACTGGCATTGAATTGGCGCAGACTCGTGCCAGATCACGGAAACTACAGCGGAGCCTTGTGCATGGCGCCACTAGGCGCCCAATTGCAAGAAGATGGCGCCACTAGGCGCTCAAGTCAAGGAAGATGGCGCCAAGTGGCGCCCAAAAAGGTGAAGGATGGCGCCAACTGGCGCCATGTCATCAAGAACCGGTTCTGACTTTTGGTATTCGAGGCAGCAACTCCGCGCGTATTTGCTCCAAACCGGCGCCGGGTTGCGAGAAAATAACACCGTCTTTCCGCGGGGGTATTTTTGGAAGAAGGAAAAGAGTCCTATAAATAGGATCTTTTGGACAGAATTAGTGATTTCCGACCTATTTCTTCATAAGGAGACCGACGGCAGAGCTCAGGAGGATTCTTCTACAGTTCTTCTTCTTCTCTTTTCTCTGTAATTTTATGCTTTTGAATATTGGATTAGTTTTAGCCATGATTATGCTTGGCTAGTTCTCTTTTATTGTAGTTAGGGTCACGAGCCCTATGTGAACCCTTGTTACGATGGATTGATTTAGTTTTATTCATTTGTATAATTATCTTTGTCTCTACCTTGTGCGTATTTCCTATTCTCTTTATTAGAACTGATCAATCTGATAGTTGGGAATAGTTTGAGGGTTAGAACCCTAGATAGGAATATTGGGGTTTTCATCTTGAAAGGGGGTAGGACAACAGTTGGTATGCATGCTAGGAATAGATGTGTATTTAATTGCGGATGCTTAAATTATTGCGTTCATTGCTTAATACCATGAGGAACATTGCAAGGAATTGGGGTTCCAATTGGGGATTAAAGGGTTAACCTTGCAAGGAATTGAGGGTTAACTAATAAATATTTTTAGATAATAATTTATCCGAGTAATTATATGAATAAATATTGTGAATCAATCCAAAGTAAGAAGTGGGGATCATAAGGTGAGTGCGCTCTAGCTACAATATTTCTCATATTTTTATCCAAATCATTTTGCATCATTCTCTTATTTTTAAAATACAAAAATACGTCTTTGTCTTTAATTTCTATTGTTCTTCAAATCAGTTGGGTTTTATATCTTGAAAGGACGTTTATAAGATATTCGCTCACAATCCCTGTGGAGACGATAACTTACTTATCACTTTATTACTTGAACGATCGGTACACTTGCCGGATTGTATCACTTTCATTTACCTTTACCTCCAAACTTCTTGTCTCTCCAAGAAGTGGAACAACCAATCCTCTTTACATCAGACAACTTGGTCTTTTTGGCCTTGCTCACCACGCAGACGTCCTCAATATCACGACACTGCTGAATTAATGTGCCAAAATCTCTGGATGTAGCTCCAGTAATCCTATCTGCAATCTCCTCATTAAGTCCCCTACCGAACACTGCTTGTACCTCATCCACAGAATCACCATCTTGTATTTCTCCACATACTCAGGCTTATTGTCTAGGTGGAACACCACATACATGTCATAAGGCACTCGCACTTAACAACTCAATAGCATTTCAAAATTATCATTTCATGAAAACACATCATGCATATAAACCATCCCTCCATGAGGTATGGTGGAACCAACAATGGGCAAAATCGAGGACACGAAAGCTTACCTCGCAAGCTAACAATCCAAGCCAAAGTCCACACTAGCCCATGGTCCACAAACAGCACACTCACGGTCTGTTTATAACATAAACATTATCAATATTCATACTCTAAAGGTTCATTTCGTTATGACAACATTTTCTTTTTCATTTAGTGCTCTTTAGGCTTCTCCCAAAGCCATAGTCCTTAATCGAAGTGATTCTCACTTAGTTCAATTATTACAGAGGTTCACATTAACCAATCATGGGTCCATAAACCCAATATACATTCTGTATGAACAGAACAGTACCTAACTCGAAATTCTCAGAATATCCGGATATTTGTTGGGGGCATATCCAGATATCCATATCCGGATATTACAATCCCCATATCCGGATATTTCGCGACAGAATGCAGTTTCTGCATTTTGCGAAGATTGATGTGCTTCTGGCAAATGTAGTTTTCTAAGTTAAAATTGATAAGAACTGAGTCATAAAAGAGAAATTTAAATACAGATTTGCTTATTATTTTGATTCTTTCTATGTCAATGATATTTCTCACCTATTGGTTTTGTTTATACAGGTAAAAGAAGTGAAAATTACAAAATTATAAAAAGCTTGTTGACGCGACTCCACACGGGTGTAGCACGGTACAAATTCCAGCAACATGGCGCGGAATGGCGCCACACTGGAGCCAACCCGCGCCAATTTATGAACTTTGCAGCGGAGCTTTGCAAGTGGCGCCAACTGGCGCCAGTTTCTTGAGAAATACAATTTTTGGCAGTAGCATGCACAATGGCGCCAACTGGAGCCAGTTTCTGAGGAAGTTGGTCCGACTTTTCAATTTGGCAGGAGCGCGGCGCCAAGTGGCGCCAACCTGCGCCGGTTAGTGGGAAAAATACACCGTGTTGTCCAAGGGCATTTTTGGAAGAAGGAAAATAGGCGTATAAATAGGATGCCTTTTACAGAATTAAGGGGAAATCCTATTCTATTGAAGAGAGATGACGGTGGTGCTCAGAGAGGGTTCTGGAGGTCTATTTCTTCTTCTTCTTCTTCTTTTAATTTACCAAGTTTATGAATATTGAATTTTTAGCCATGATAATGGTTGGCTAGTTCTTTTTATTGTAGTTAGGGTCACAAACCTTATGTGAACCCTTGTTACGACGGATTGGTTTACATTTACTCGTTTATATAAATTATCTTTATCTCTGCCCTGTGCGTATTTTATATTTTCTTTATTAGAACTGATCAATCTAATAGTTGATGATAATTTGAGGGTTAGAACTCTAGATAGGAATATTGGGGTTTTGACCTTGAAAGGGGGTAGGATAACAATTTATATGCATGCTAGGAATAGATGTATATTTAATTGCAGATGCTTAAATTATTGAGTTCATTGCTTAATGCCATGAGGAACATTGCAAGGAATTGGGGTTCCAATTGGGGTTAAAGGGTTAGCCTTGCAAGGAATTGAGGGTTAACTATTAAATATTTTTAGATAATAATTTATCTGAGTAATTATATAAATAAGTATTGTAAATCAATCCAAAGTAAGAAGTGGGAATCATTCGGTGAGTATACTCTAGCTACAATGCTCTCTCATTTTACAAAATCAATTTCTGTTTTATTTCTCATAAACAAAAAGCCAAAAACAAGTTCTTACTTTTAGTTCTTATTGTTACTCAAATCCAAAACATTTCGTCACAATTATTTGAACTCTTCAATCTTAAAAGGAACGATTATTTGATATACGATCACAATCCCTGTGGAGATGATACTTGACTTATCCGTATATTACTTGTGCGATCGGTATACTTGCCGGAGAGCATCAAAGATATCCCTTCAAGGTTCTATTTTTAACACATATACACGTTAAAGCATGCATCTTTAAGCCCATTTAGACCAGTGATCATGTTGGCTACTTAATCCTATCATTTTTCATGCCAAGACTTGATCTTTAAATAAGAAACTCTTGATCAAAGGTGAGGAACATACTCCAAAGGCTCAAAACAGAACCCAAGTGTGCTTTTGGAGCTTTCAAGTCAGCTCTAATGGTCAGCCACTTTGGAAGCACGAAAATGACAATCAAGCTAGGACCTTTCTCTCCAAAGGTGGCTTCTTGGAGCAACATCAACCAAGAAAATGGCTCCCACTCTACCCAACAATGAAGTCAGCCCAATAACCCCACAATACAGATATCACCACTCAGAAATGGAGCAGCTTACACTCTCTCAAGTGTTATGCACACTCATACTAGGAGGTTTAGTGCAGGAACCAAGAGAAAAGATGGTCTATTGACTCACAAGGTGAAGAGAGGATGAAGATGGCAAGTTGGCTGCTCAAACTTCAGGAAACCCACTTTGAAAATGAAGAAAACTGACCTAAGAATCTGTGCCAAAGGTATTTATAGTGCACTTAAGTTCTAATCGTTGGTATTAGCACTAATAGCTCCACTAATCATTTTGATCCCAAACTTTAGATTCTTGACCTAACCATTTTTCTAGGATTTGTCATATTTTTATTATAATTTTCGCAGCACTTTGCCGGTACAAGTTTTTACGTAGCCGATATCAGTCTTAACGCCAATTCTCATTATTTTGACTCTAGACTTGTTATACCAGTCCTACATATTATTCTACGAATATTCTCATACTTATTATAATTTTTCGGGGTACTTCACCGGTACGCACTTATGCCATGAAGTAGAACTGGTATCTGCACTTTTCATCAGAAAAGCGACTACCAGCATTGTTAAGCCCTTATATTAATTATTTAAGTCCTCACATAATTATTCAAGGTAAATTATAGAATTTATATCTTAACTCATAATTAAATTAATGAAATTCCTAATTTAACGGTGTGGGTTCTTACATCATGCATCGACCCAGTCAAACCTGATCAAAACCCGGACAAAATCGGCCAAACCCGGTCAAAACCGGTGACCCTGTGACCCAATGACCCGTTCGGGTCATGCATTTAAAAAAAAAACCCAAAAAACCAAAATTGTTTCATCTTGTCAAAAAAAATGTAGAACTCATTTTAATTTTTTTTTAATTTTATTTGCTAGTACTCTTCTACAATGACATCAAATTTCAGCTTCTAATACTGAAGCAATTTGCGGAATAATAAATTAAGAGAATGTGACATATGTCATTTTTAATGTAGTTCAATTTGAAAGATATGAGTTCAATGTCATTGAGAGGTATGTTTATGGGGATTCTGAGTTGCAATTTAAATAGACATAGTAATACCATGTATTTTTATTTATTCATGCTTCTTGTTTTTGAGTTTATTTAATGAACCTTGTTTAATTTATTTTAGATATGGAGAATATAATTGAATTTATATGTTTATATGTTTATATATCTATATATATCTGAGTCAACCGATCCGACCAATGATCCACCGGTCCGACCAGTGACCCAGTACCCCGACTGGGTCGATGCCCGAGTCGGGGTTAACAACACTGGGGGAAATATTAAAAATTACTTATTTACCCTTAACATTAAAATGTGAAAACTACATAAATGTGAATCATTTTTAAATGTGACATTATTAGAAAAGTCTCAAATACCGACAGAATTTATCGACGAAAAATATTTCATCAAATATAGTTATGAAGATTTTGATGAAAATCATATACGTCAAATTTTTTTCCTCAAAACTAAATACGAAATCAAAGACGGAACATATTTTGCTATAATCACCGACGTAAATTTTTTACGAAACAAATCAGTCAAAATTATTGATAGAATCTAAATTCCGTCAAAACTTTCCACGAAAATATTTTCGTTCAAAATTTTGACGAAACACATTTCCATCGAAAAGTATCGACGTAAAATATTTACTTCAAAAATTTTTACGAAAAATATTTCCACCAACATTTTCCGCAAAAATTTTCGACGAAAAATATTTCCATCAAAATGTGTGACTAAAAACATTTTTGTAAAATATTTTGGCAGAAATTTTTTTTTGTCAAAATTCTTTATGAAATCTAAATTTCGTCCAAACATTTCCCTCAAAATATTTCATAAAAAAATATATTCATCAAAACTTTTGACGAAAAATATTTTCATCAAAATTTTCAACGAAACACATTTCTATCGAAAAAATTTTATTGAAAAAAATTTCATCAAAATTCTTTACAGAATTTAAAATCCGTCCAAAGTTTTCCACGGAAATATTTTTGTTAAACTTTTTGACAAAAAATATTTCTGTCGAAATTTTTAACGCAACACTTTTCCATCGAAAATTTTAGACGAAAAATATTTTCGTCAAATTTTTTGATAAAAAATATTTCTACCAAAATTTTCAACGGAACACATTTCTTTAAAAAAATTTCGACAGAAAATATTTCAATAAAAATTTTGACGGAAAAAATATTCGGTCAAAATTCATTACAGAATCTAAATTTCGTCAAAAGTTTTGAATGAAACATTTCCCTCAAAAGTTTTGACAAAACAATTTGGTCAAAATTTGTGTCAGAACACATTTCCATCAAAATTTTGAACGAAAAACATACTGTCAACATTTTTGACGAAATTCTTTTTTCGTTTAAAACATTTGATGGAGGAAATCATTTTCATTAAAACTTTTGACCAAAACTAAATTTCTTCGAAAATTTTGATAAAAATTTTTTTTTTTGAAAAAATTTTGATCGGAGAAAAAATTCTGTTGCTTTTCAATGAAAAGTATTCTGACGGAAAAATAATTTTGTGATGAAGTTTTTGTCATTTCCAACTTAGAAATTTTGTCGAAAATATGATCTTTTTTAGTATTATGAAAAGTACATAAATAATTTTGATAGAAATTTTAAATTTAATTTAATTTGTAAAATATAATAATTATATTAATTTTAAAAATAGGGTAAAATGGTAAAAATATCTCATTAACCCTCTATTTTTCTCACTTACTATTTTTTTAGCTCCCAAACAAGGGAAGGAAATACCCTTCAATTTCCTTCCCTTCTTTCCCCTTCCTCCCCCTTAGATCCCCTTCCTTCCCTTCCTCTTCAAACTCCCAAACAAAGCCTTAAAGAATTTAATTTTTAACTACATTCTCAAGCTCGCTCATTTCAAGAGTTCAATTTTTATTCGAACGGAAAGAGTACCAAATAACGTGGGGACTGAAGTCAAGAAAAAGTTCAGTTATTGATCATTAGGCTATCTGAGGCTTTGCTTCCGTCAAAATTATCACGTAAAAAAAAATCTTCTACAAATCTCTTCGCAATCTTATTTCAACATTAATTATGTTTTATAATATCCAAATAAATTTAGAATGTTATTTTAACAAATTCTTCTAACATCACTGACAAATCTTTCTACAATTCATTATTCTATAATCTAACTCAAAGTAAACCCTTCAGGCTCTATCAAATGGCACTCGACAAATTTAGCCAATAAAGATATTTTTCGTTATCTCAGCTTGGAAATAAATTGTTTTTGTCAGCCGTTGTTAGAAGGTAAAAGAGAGACAATAATGATTAAAATTATGAATAGAGAAATCAGAGCAAAAAATTGATATTATGGATTGGGTAATTCATTTGTACATGTGAGGCTCTTATATAGAAGAGTATAAGGAGAAAATAGAATGATCTAGAATATCTCAATTAAAATAAAATAAAATATTTATATATCTAATACTCCTCCTCAATCTCAGGAAGAAAGAAAACTAAAACGAAGTTTCGTGGAACATCAACAAGAGAAATCAATAGCTCAACAAATCAACCAAAATGATCATCCGTTTGAAGAGCTGGTAAAGAGATAGTGCTGGAGTGGACATCAGCTATAATATGTTGGAATGGACATAAGTAAAGGAAGAGCTGAGATGGACATCGGCCTAAACATCAATGCTGCAACTGGGATAATCAGGACCAGGCAAAAATCGAGATCAATGCTCCCCCTGAATGGGAAGCCAAAATAAAGCCAAACAATGGCAAAACCAAATACAAGCCAAATTGACCTTAATAACATTACAAACATATGTGGGAATAAAATCAAATTGGCAAATACATGGCATCCCGTAACACCCCGTGTATGCCCGGTTTGTTAACATGTCATCGTATTAAGCCTCGCTTAATTAAAAATGCGGAATATCTTTTTCTTTTCAATTATGACGTCAATATCATTACCAAGTTGAATTACTAAATTCATTTTCAAAACATTACTTGTATGTAAATTGCAACTAGACAGTTAACTGAATTACCTCAATACATAAATATCTGTGAGTATCTAAGTCACGGAACTACAACACGTAGACCAGACATAATCCTGATACAATTATACAACTCGAATCTAAAAGAATAAAGTCAAGTCAATGTGGCATGGACAATCCCTATGCTCACCAAATAAGGCAACATAGCCAACAGAGTCTCCACACAATAATCCATAAGATAAAGCTAAACGCATAATAGCAACAGACATAATCCAGCATCCAAGCATAATCAGCATAAGCAAATAAACATCAATCAACTAAGCTCCGGCCTCCTGCCGCCTGAGGTCTCAACCCCCGAGTTACCTGAACCTGAAAATGGTGCCCCAAACGTGGTGTGAGATCTCTAAACAGAAATCTCAGTAAGACAAAGGGTCCTCAAGGATTTCTCTACCCCAAGCTCACTTACATGTGCAATATAAGTTCTAAAAGCAATTTAACAGTATAAGTTCCAAAATCAGTGCAATACAACAGATAATCATGTTATGTGTGTTATAACTAATCTACTGGCCAGAGAGATGCAAAAATATGTCTATTACCCACATAGTACGCGCCCATGCCGTACCTGCCCACAGGATCACATCCTGTCTAGGCGAACACCACATAAATATCATAAGGCCTTTGCACTTAACAGCTCAATAGCATTTCAATAAACAATACATGAAAACACATCATGCATATAAACCATCCCCCTATGGGATATGGTGGAACCAACAATAGCTAAACCGAGGACACGAAAGCTTACCTTGCAAGCTAACTATCCAAGCCAAGAGTCCACACTAGCTCAAAGTCCACAAACAGCAAGATCACAATCTGTTTTAGACCAACAATCATATCAATATTTATACTCTACAAGCATAAGACATAAAGACAACGCCTTTCCTTTACGTTTCATGTCTTTAGGCTTCATACAAAGCCATAAGCCCCAAATCACTTAGATTCTGACTTAGATTAATTATTACAGAAGTCCACATTGACCAAATATGGGTCCACAAACCCAAAATGTCATTTTGTATGAACAGTACCCTTACTGTCCTCGAAAACCCAGAATATCCGGATATATGTCGGGGCCATATCCGGATATCATATCTGGATATAAATATTCGGATATCACAAGACCCCATATCTGGATGTCAATATTCAGATACCATATCCGGATATTTCGCGACAGAATACAGTTCTGCATTTCGCAAGATATCCTTCCCAAAGGTTCCTCTTTTAGCGATTCCAGAAGCTTAAACATGCATTTCTAGGTGTGTTTAACCTTACCAAACCTCAAGTTATTAACTTTAGCTTATTACATGCATCAAGGCTTAATTTTTAACTAAGGAAACTCATGATCAAGGTTGGTGAAGCTTACCCAAGCTTAAAACAGAACAAGGAGATGCTCTTAGAGCTCTCCCTTCAGCTCCTATGATGCTGACTCCAAGATAAACGAAAATGGGTATCAAGGTTGGCCTTTTCTTCACAAAGGTCACCACTTGAAGCTCCCACAACTAAGAAAATGGCTCTCACCACTCCCACCTACAAGTCAGCCCCAAGAACCTCACCAAACAGTGGCTGAGCACTCAACAATGGCTACCCACCACACTCACAAGTCTCATGCACACTCACTCTAGTGGAGTTGATGATGAAACCAAGAGGAAAAGTGGCCTCTTGGCTTACAAAGTGGGGAAGAAGAAGGTGGTAGCACAAGGGAAGACACTCAGCAGCTGGACACTCACGTAGGAAGCCAATATGGCCTAGGGTTTTGTGCAAAGTGAGTATTTATAGTAGTTTAAGTCTTAAACACATAATATTAGCACTAATAGCTACGCTTAGCACTAATACAAGATATGAAACAAACATATCAGCACTTTTTGTCTTCCCAAAACATCAAAATATCCTCATTAAAGTCAATTGACAAATAAAGGTTTGTCAACTCAAAATTACTAATAATTAATAAATGTAAACACTAAACAACATTAACTATTGCAAAATATAAATTAGTAAATATACATATCACTACCAAAAACATGGCGTTTAGCCACAATGTTTTAGCCACGTCTATCAAAATCATGAAAAATAAATCCCAAATTTATTACGATGTTAGTGCTTGATATAGCAATATTAGATGCTAAACTATTTTTAGACTATTTTTTTCACTCCTTACCCAACTTTATGTACGACATTAAGACCCCTTTTATCTCAGATGTTTTTTTTTAGGGTTTGGATTCAGATTAAAGATGAATGACTTTTCTCTATTAATGGTGGCCGCGATGTCTGCTCTGTGACAATATTCATTGTATCCTAAACCTTAGATGATTCGGTCATCGGAAGAATCACCACCACTAACCTCGCATTGCAATCTTTTTAAGAACCTGTATCGATAAATTAGGAATTTAAATAATTTAATTATGAGTTTAGGAAATAATTTCATAATTGACTTTAGATAAATATGGAAAGAGCATAATAATTAATATTAAGCCACTTTTCTGAAGGGAAGTGTAAACACCGAGTATTTTGCAGTATAAATGGATACCGACGAAGTAATCCAAAAAATAGAAATAAAAATATCAATATTCCTAGACAAATATCTAGGTTAAGAATATCAAATTTGGGATGAAAATAATAAGCAGTGATGTCAGAACTAATACCTGCTATTTCGCAGTATAAAACGCGTATCAGTCAAGTATCTCGAAAAATTATAAGAAAAATATGATAATTCCTAAAAAAATGTCTAGGTTAAGAATATAAAATTTTAGAGTTAAAAGAAGAGCAAAACTAATTAAACTAATACTGTTAGTTTAAGTGAGTGCATCTAAATATAGTTATGGCACTAAACCCTATGTCAGAATTTCAGGTGTCTTTCCTTTCTTCATGGCTGCCACACTTTGTTTAACATGAAAGACATGCTTTTCTCCAAGAAAAATCAGCAAGACTCCTTCTTTTCTTCACCATTGATTATTTCATCCATGTAAACACCTTGAGTTTGTGAGATTAGTGAAGAAAGTGAGCATTTTGAAAAAGTGTGCTTGCTGCCTTGGTGAGTTAGGAGTGTATCGTTGTGTGTTTTGTGGAGTAGGAGCCATTTTCACCTACTTTCAAGCTTCGAGAACATACCTTTGTGGAGAAAGAACCAAATTTGGAAGCTCAAATTTTCGTGCACCTTCTTGGATAGTAGCTTAGAGTTGTAGCAAGACCTCTAAAGTCTCTTATTTTTGCTGTTTTCAAGCATTGGATATACACTCTACCCTTTCCTCTTTATTTTCTATGAAAAAGATAAAGTTTTGGGTTGTTAAAAAGAGAAACTTTGATGATTCAAGTTAAAGATTGTTAATTTAAGTGTAATATGATATATTGAACTTTTGTTTTTGGGTAAATCAAAGATTGGAACCTTGAAGGGCCATTGGAACTTGAATTATGCAGAAAAATATGTATTTTCGCATTTCTGCACAGGTGGTAATCAATCACCTTAGAGTGGTAATCGATTACCATGAAGGGCAAATGTGACGGCAACGCACTAGTTTGATAAAATTGCGATATCTCAAGATATAGAGCTCCAAATTAAGTGATGTTTATACCTATGTGAAGCTAACATATAGGGATACAACTCTGTAAGATTTCATAGCCATTGGATAAGTGGTTTGATCGTAGTGTTAATTTGAAGTCGCAACTGTGTTGCTGGAAATTCAGTTTGCAGCAATCACTTTGCGAAAAATATAACTGGAGTTATACAACTCCAAATGAGACATAAAATATGTCGTTGGGAAACTTGAGATGTCTAGTTTAACGTGTTAAAATCTTAGAATTTTTGGTAAAAAGTTGCAACTGCAGTTTTGAAAATGATAGACAATTTGTGCTTAGGGGCTTTGGGAGGAGCCTGTAGTATGTGAAACGAAAAAGAAATAATTTTCCTTTTAATATGAAAAGCTAGGATATGTATTGATATATAGAATGTTATGAAAACAGATCTATGACCTTGTCGGACACTGTTATTACTTGTGACCCTTTGGACACCGAGTCATTGAGGGAGGGTTTAGCTTGACAGGTAAGCTTTTGGTCCTCGGTTTTATCCATTGTTTGTTTCACCAAACTCCATGGGAGGATGGTTTGATGTGCATGGTATGCTTTTCTTAAAATGTTCATGTCTTGATATTTATCTGATATATGTGGATATACTTGTTGATGTAATGTATGTTGATTACTTACACGATCAAGCTACGACCCTAGTGTGTAAGACAATTGATATTGATCTGATATATGTGGATATGTTTGTTGATGTAATATACGGATGTGATGTTGATTACTTACACGATCAAACAGCGACCCAGGTGTGTAAGGCATGAGGCAACGACCCTCATGTTTTGCTAGGATGCAGATGTGTGTAATTCCTATCCTATTCTCTGGCTAGTTGTACTGCACTTGCATACATCACATGATATTTATTGAGATATATGATTATATGAGGATCATATTATTTTACCATGATGATACTGCATTGTGCACCCATTTATATATTGTATTGTTTATTGCTATAAATGCCCGGTATAGCCATTCCCCTTTTTCTTGTTATTAATCTGATTCTTTATATACTGCCTCAACTATTTTAGAATTTATAGTATACTTGTAAGTGAGTTTGGGGTGGAGGATCCCTTGAGGACCCATTTAGAATTTATCTCTCATTTTTGGAGCATATTTTCAGGAAATGACGTTTGTGAGATGGACAGCCGAGCCAGGAATGGCCGGCCGTTAGTGGACACCCACCACTTTTCACCGGTTAGAGAGGCCCTCTTTAATACATTAAGAAAAGATGTTCGCAGGGGCGATAGAGGCAAGAGGCTAGCATAAAGATTTCATTATTGTTATGATCATGCATATTATGATTATTTATTTTACCATGATGAGACTCTATTACGACTAGACTTAAGGGATTTTGTTGTTATTTATGGTGAGCATAGGGATTGTCTATGCCACTATTAAATAATCTGTTTATTTGTTGATTTGAGTGTTTGTATTGTAGCACTATCAATTATGGATGCTTTTGAATTGTTATTTATGAGTATGAGGTATTTCAGATTTATTTTAGTGCTGCAATTACATAAGGATTGTTATTAAAAGGAAAAGTTAATTCACCATGAGGATTAGTCATGTTTATTTATATAAAACAGTATATTGCTTCCGCGATTAATTATTTCAAGCTGCGCTTTAAATACCATTTGTATGTTAATACACTAGCTGCAGACGGGGTGTTACAATCTTCATCTTCGAAGCTTAGCTTCAAATCCCTAGGGGTTCACTTATGCACCAACGACTGCTCAACCCTCAGTGCTCGCATGGTTTTGACGTTGGATATAAAAGCCTCCTGCATCACATGATTTCGACGCATTGGTCTTCCAAAAGGAGAAGATTAGCTCGTTGGACACGATCAGGGTTTGTTTCACGACTCTGTGATTTCTTTCTCACTTTTCCATGTAACGTGGATGTTGAACTTCTCTTGATCATTGTTTGAATTGATTGCGCACTAAATCGTAATAGGAGGCATGAATTTGCTCCATTTGTTGCCAGATACTTCGATGAGGGTTAAGCATATTGGTATTATCAAGTGGCGATCACATGTAATTAATAAATTCATATTCAAATAATGAGCATCATATATCCTAGATTGAAATTGAGTTAAATGCTATAACTATGATGCACAAAAACCTGAAGAATAGGCAAATTTATTCAATATAAATGGGAAAATTGCATTAAAGATTAGTTCAAAAACATAAAGATTCAATTAGGTTCCATCTAACTCTAACTACAAAGAAAACTAACCTAGCATAATGGAAACAAGAAATCCAGAAAGCTTTCCCAAACTCCATTGGTGTGATGGCTTGGTGAATCTTCCAGAATCCCAGCGTAATCTTGACTCCAACTCGTCTCCAATGAAAACTATGCTCCCGGTGTCAAGCCTTCTCACGAACTCATGAAGAATAGCTTAAATAGGTGTAGGATTCCTTGTTTTAGGTGAAAATCATGTAATAAGCCTTAATTGGGGTTAAAACTTGGCTTTAAAACGCGATGGAGCTCATTAAGACGCTCTATTTTGACAGCAAAAATATGTTTTTGCATTTTGGGTGTACTCATTCAATCGATGTGATATTGGTCTCGTTGGAAAGATAAAAGATATATCTATAACTTTTATGAAGAACACAAGATCCAAATCCATCATCTTTGATACAAAAAATTGGATGGAAGATAGCTTCAAGGAGATTTTCACCAAATAATTGCTCTTCATTTATCACTTTAAGTCCTTCTAGCTTAACCATTGCTCCAATGCTCCAATTCAGCTCAATTGTCCTACAAAACATGCAAAAATCATTCAGACGAGTCATTTAAAGTTAATACTTTTTAGCTAAATAAGTCTAAATTTTAATGCTTTTAACTAGATATAAGATTGATTTTAGTCCATAAAAACATGATAAACTATGAGTTTATCATAATGTTACAGCCAGGAAAAAATAATGGAAGGTGAATGTCCCTGACAATGAAACCTTTCTTTTTTTGTAGATTAATGGATGTCTCGAAAGGAAGCTGGTAAACTACAATTTTTTTTATAAAGAAAATAGAAGGTTATGCATTTTATCAACTATGTAACTTGTAACACCCCGTAGTACTCCGGTTGTTAACATACATGATATTTAGCGTACACAACGAAAGACTTTATTTTATTAAATATAAAATCATCTTATAAAAATATGAGTTAACTTTTTTCAAAACGTTTTCTAAAAATATTTTCAAAATTGTTCACATGAGATATTGCGTAAGCGTAAATCTAAAACATACAACTACTAACTAATCCCATTAGCCATTATTAGTGGCCATTGACTAACCAGATATGATAACAAGTGTCATTCTTGCTAGAGTTTAACTGACAACATAACAGCTGTTTAACGGATAACTGGGAGATAGGAATCTCACTAAATAATAAAATCCTGATAGACACAGTTTATATAAACAGACACCTCACCAGTCCCACACGGACTGTGATCCCCTCAGTGGGTCAATACATACATAAGGCTCCATGCTCAAAAATAAACATCAATTACAGCATGTTCATATAATAAACACAGGCATCTAAACAAATACATATCGAATACATAATTCTCCATAAGCTCATCAAATACAAGTCATGAGCATTATTACACAATTAACATAATCTCAAAATATTTAACTATGGCATGATAAAAACTAAATATGCTATCAGATAAATGTCCACTGGCACTCCACTAGGCACGTGCCTGGTCTTTACCCATGGAAGGCTCACCACTATGGTAGGTACCTGAAATGATGTCCCAAGAAGAGTTGAGATAACAACAATCTCAGTAAGCTCAAGATTTATAGAGAATCCTCTAATCCCTTCAACTCACTTCCTACATGACAAGTTAGATATAAAGCATA
The DNA here is from genome assembly GCF_033153095.1 of Gastrolobium bilobum. NCBI lineage: Eukaryota > Viridiplantae > Streptophyta > Magnoliopsida > Fabales > Fabaceae > Gastrolobium > Gastrolobium bilobum. Next base: position 19,640 of record NW_026899527.1, read on the forward strand.
TATATAATCATATAGCATAAACATAGCAACATATATGATCCTGGTTAGCTATTCTAGGAATCGTCCTCGAATAGCCAACACCTGGCATTAAGGATGAAACTGGGCCCAACCGGCCTACATGGGCCTACGGCTCGGCCTATGTCAGGCCAGACCAGACCTAGTATATTTCGTAAAATAGGTCGGACTTGAGCTTTGACAAAGTTTGCTTAATAGGTCTGGCCTGGCCTATAAGCCTACAGGCCGACCTATATTGTACTATTTATTTTAAATAAAATAAAATAGAATAAGTATGCCTTGAAGAAAAACAAAAGATATAAATTTAATCAAATGCATTCATTTATAACTTAATTATATTCAATTATATTTTAATAGAAATCTAACTTTATTTCTTATGAAGGAGGAACCAACATCTCAACATGTTAGAATGCGTATATGAATATATTAAAAGGTTTTCGGGAGAGTTATACTTACTACAAGTATCATGATGCGTTTGTTGGATTCATGTAGTTATTTTAATTTACATAATATGGATTTGCTTGTTGGATCTGATGAAATATATGTTATTTAATTTTAACATTTTTCTTTTGAAAGTAACTTAAATGAAGATTGTGATGAGTTTTGTTGTGATTACTGATTCTGTTTGGACGTTGAAATCAGTGTAAATAAAACCGGACCGACCCGGTCGGGTCGACCCGGGAACCGGTAAATCGATCATATAACCGGTCCGGTTGAAGCAACGAACCGGCCATGCATCAGAACCGGTGCGACCCGGTGCGACCCAGCCGGTTTTCATGAAAACCGGTGACCCGACCCGGTCCAAAAAAAAATTCCAATTTTTTTTTCAAAAAAAATCATAATGGACATATTTGAATATTTTTTTGCTTATTGACTTACATAAGTTATGTACCTATATCACTAATATTATCTCAATTATGCACTATGCAAAATTTTTTGATTTGATTTATAGTTAGAGATGTCATGTTTTGAACCTAAATCCCCGTATCACGATCATTATATTTTTGTTTGATCCTTTGTTGTATAATAATATGTGATTTATTATTTTTTATTAAAATATTTGAATTTTTTGTCATTTTTTTAGATATTTGAGTATGTTTATAATTTTTTAATATAAATTATAAAATTGCATATAATTACCGGGTCATGCGGTTGAACCAATGACCCACTGGTTGAACCAGTGACCTAATACCTCGACCGAGTCAATGACCGGGCCGATTTTAATAACATTGGTTGAAATTGTGATTTTTGGTTTAGCAACCGAATTTTAATATTTTGTGAAGTTGATTCATAGTTCTGCTTAGAAGTTAAAAATTAACAAGCTAACGGGCTAGGTCAGGTCATTTGTTTTTTTATAAACGAGTCAAATCATGCTAACAGTTAGACTCGTACTAGGCTTGGGCCAGGCCAAATTGAATTTTTTTAACATAGGCTTGGGCTTTTCGGGGCAAAGCTTGGCCCAGCCCAGCCCACTTTCACCCCTACCTGGCATGTCCAACATGCTAGTGTGCAATAACCCCCAGAGTTCAGTCATAGGCAGTCTACTCACAATATCTCAAGAGCATGAAATAACTAAAGGGACCCAAGAGCCTACATACATATTCACTGGCCAGGAACCTCATAATATACATCATTAGTGCATCATAACATAATGAATCATATAATCTCTATATGCATGTGGATGAATGAACATATACAACATATCTCATACTTTCATACAATTGCAACCATAATGCCTACCATCATGATGGAGTCACAAGAGAAGATGGACATCCTAAACAAAGAGCTTACCTCAGAGAGCTGTACTCAAGCCCACTTGCCTAGGCAAGTACGTATGCTCCAACTCAATGTCCTCACAAGCAAGAATCTCTAGGCACACCTAGAAAAGAAATAATACATATACATTAATGACATATTAATTAGTCAAGTAAATATACAAGACTTATCCATTTATTGATTCCATCTCCTTTTTACATACTCATATGCCAATAATATGCCCAACACAAGTCTAGACCATTAATTACATAATTACATGTTTTAGTTCATAAGGAAGTGTTACCTTACAATAAAATCAACTATGTGATTTAAGCACTTCAACCATCTTAGAATTACACTCTAAGGCAACCCAGATAACTTGTATTATTTTCAACTCATCCTAGCTATATATATCCTTCATGGTCGTGACACGCATAGGGCACATAAGGTGTTTATTTGTTTCCTAAGTCCACAATAACTCATTAGACACTTAGTCCATTAATAAACTCTCTTAGATTAAGGTCTTTTCCACTTAACTTACAACTAACCAAGATATTTATCATCAATATATGTCATTCATAACCTTGAAAATTAATTATTATAAGTTACTAAGGGGTTCCCATAAATCCACTTAGCCTAAATCTCACTTTTACGGTGTTCCTATAACTGTACACGCTTCTATTTTCTAGTCACTGTGCACAACCCACTTGTTATAACATTCTCATCTTTTAGTATGTTAATCTAGACTTAATTATCTTTCCAAAAAGGTATCACATTCCTGAATTGGAGTTCTCTAGCTCCGGTTATCACCGTTTGATGTTGGACAAGCAAAACTGTCTGCCAACTCCAAACAGAGCTCCAAACATCCCTCACAATTTCTGCGATTCTGGAAAATATACTAAAACAATTGCTCTTAAAATTTTTATACAGAAAAATAGACACCTTCATATTTAATTTTACATATCATGAGCCTAATTTAGTAAGAACTGAGGGAGAAATAATTCGTGGAAAATGCAGACACGTACAGCCCTTGCACATGGCCTCCCTGGGCAGTCTCCACTGAATTGAACCACAAAACACTACACATCTTCAAATAATATCAAATTTTGACACAACATAGCTGTCATCTTAAGCTTCAAAATGACGTATGAAACATACCTATTGGACCTCTGTGGAGGGAGATATGCTCTTCCGAAGTTAGCCTAAAAACTGGTCATTTAACCAAAGTGTGTTTAATTAGCAAATCCTAATTAGGTTTAGTTGGAAACCCTAAGTGAACATAAATTTAGGGTTTCTCATTTATTTATATTTCTTATGTAATTCCACATCCTCACTTATGCATTAGTTTATTTGCTTCACTAATTACATGATTAGTGGTCCTAAACACTAATTAGGTCAGATTTTAGGGTTTAAGAGTTAATTAATCAATTATGCTTAATTGATCTCACTTAATCCCTTCATTAGTGTCCTAATTAAGTATTAGAACATATTTTAAAATTCCAAATCCTATGTTACATCATACGGCTAGATTGCATAGTGCACAAAGTTAGGGCTTTTACTTGTCTTTTTGCACTCTTTCTTGGTTTAATCAAGTATTTCAAGCCATTAGTCCACAAAGGTGTCATCTTTATTAATTTTAACCATCAAACCCTAATTTAAATTAATAGGGAAGAATCATCAAGGTTGTTTTTTGGGTTCATAGTTCATCCATTTCAAGAAACAACTCACACACAAGCCAAATGTGATACTTTTTCTTACAAGTCTTCATCTTTCTTGAGTTTAAGACTTCCACCAACATATTTATACACCAAGACTCCCTCTTTTTAAAAATACAACATCATTAACACCATATAATCATCATGGCCGAAATGGAAAGTGGGAGGAAGAAGGGTTTGGAGTCATCTTTTCCATGGATTCAAGCCTTACTTCTCCAAGATAACTCCTTTAACTCAAGCTCAAATCTTTTCCCACCAAGAATGCTTCTTTTTCACCAAGAACATGCCTTCATAAGATATTCAAGGATTTAGAACCAAGAAAATAACTTTAGAAGAGTAAAGGTAGAATTTTTCAAGAAGAAAATGCAAGGAACTTACAATAGAAACTCAAAGAATAACCAAAGAAGGAGTGTTCTTCAACAAGGAGCTTCAACCACCATTTGTTTTGCCATAAAAGGAAGGTATTGCAGCTACTATTTGGTGAGAGTGCAGCCACGAAAATGAGGTTCCAAGGTTCAAAAATACAAGCTTTCACAAGTTCAAGAGCTAAGGAATAAGATTGGTGAAGAGTGTTTTAGATTTTGATGAAGTTTAGGTGATGGAATCTTAGAGAGAATGTGGAGATAATTTGAAAACTTGAACTTAGAGAGAGGGGGCTGCTTGAGTGCTGATCAGAAATGAGGGGAAAGGTCCCTTATGTTTTTAGGGTTTATGCCATGTCATTAAGTCGTTTTCTGTCATTTAGTGACACCGGTGTAATTTTTCTTTGAGCTATTATCAAAATTTTTCCCGGAAACCCCCAAGATCCCAACTTTAAGTAATTAATATTAATTTTGTTTAATTAACATGTTTCTAACTCAAAAATCTAATTAGTATCTCACAGATACACTTACTACTTTTTAACTACACTTTAGTCTTTACGAGTATCCTTAATTGTACCCGGACTTCATAACTTTCTTAATTTTTATATCATTGGTCTAATTATGACTTGTTTGACATATATTGGACTTATATTCTCTTTTCTTATCTTTTTTTCGTTTCTGTATTATACCGGCTGCTGTCATAGCAGTACAAATTACCCGATAACAGTGATTTTATCAAAATATCCCAATATGGGTATTAGAATTCACAGAATCAAATTCTCTTATCATTTATGATAATTATATCCTTACAATAATCCTTTACCTCAGATTCCTTGATTAGGGTTAGTCAGATATCTATTACTGTCTCAGCAGTACAAACTATTAGGTTAAAATACACTTTCTCATAATACCCACAATATGGGTGTCAATCTTTACAGAATTGAATTCTAAACTCATCTATGATACTGATATTATTAGAATAACTCTCTAACTCAGATTCATCTGATTAGGGTTATTCTACTGTCTTTGCTGCATCAGCAGTCAAAATTAACATGCAGAAATCCACCTGTTTAAAATACCAACAATATGGATATCAAAATTTATATAATATCTTCCTCATCTCTTCAATGACCTTTAGGTCCTCATAATAACTCTCTAATTTTGAATTATCCAAATTAGGGTTATTTTATAACTTTCTTAATTTGAATGGAAAAAGATATTCTTCTTTATTCTGTTGTGGCTTTTTCTCCAAAAAAAATGATAAAACCAAGGGAAAAAAAAGGAATGTGACGAAGAACTTTTTAATTTGATAAGTTCACATTTTCTTTTTTATCTTGTCGTATGCAACTTTCAATTTTGCTTGATAAGTTGGTTGCTAGTTCGCAAACATAGACTTGTTCTAAAAATAGAAACACAAAAACCCTCTAATCCCAAATATCTTCACTACATGCATAGTATATCCAATTGAGAGTTGAGAAACATAATGCATTTTCAACGGTAACTCATAAAATAATGTGGATATTTACAAAAAATCGTGAGAGCTTTTGAAATCAACCACATGAAATTTTCAAAGAACAAAATAGAGAGTATATCACAACATAACTGGGTTTCAAGCTAAGATTTCATAACTCAAATCGTTAGCCTAATAATTCTAAAATTATCAGCATTCTAGAGAAAGAAGATGTTGATGCTGGGGAAAACTCACAATTTATTAGGAAAAAGACATCAAATATGGTGTTTACCAATGAAGTGAAAGCTAAAGCCGCTATTGCTTGCAATGAAGGAATGAATTATCCTCCTTCTTTCTTTGTGAAAATTGATTTAGAGTGTAGTGACAATAGAGGAGAGACAAAGGGATTAACACATCGAGGATAATAGAGGAAATATAGATGCAATGAAAAAGGGGAAAAAAGCACGACTATAAACCCTAAGACATTAAAATATTCTCTAGTTATTATAGAAAAGTTGTCTGCCACATATTATGTGCTCCGAGGAGGACATATTGTAACTTTTGAAATCTAAACAAAAATAGAGTTCATTTCAAAAGTTATACTATGTACTCCTCAGAGTATATAATATGTAGCAGATAAATTTTTTTGCAGCAATTGTAAAAATATTTTTCCCTTACAATATTACCATTAATAAAACACATTATTCTCTGTATTTTTTATGCTTCTTAATTAGAACATAAAAGGTAAAACCAAGCCAAAAACAAGCTAAAAGTGTTTTGAATTTTTTATTCGAAAAATCAATGATTGTTTTGGTTTTTTTTTAGGGGGTGGAGGGAGAGAGTATAGCAAATACCGCTGCTTCTATTTATAGAAAAAAATATTACCATTGATATAATAAATTTAATAAGAAAATATAACATGATAAATAATAACTTCAATAATAAACTATTTAAAAATTAAAAATAATAGTGTAATAGTTAAATAATAATTTATTATTTATAAACTGGAAATCAAAAAACACCTTTGCTTAACTCAAGGGATTTCTCAAAGGTTTCATATAAAATTTTCAATTTTTATGTACATAATTAGCTATTTGTGTTAATTACTTCGCAATATTTGTTGGGAGTCTATTCAAACTCTGAAAATTTTCAAATAGTCCCTATAATTTTCAAACTATTAAATTATGCTCAAATTATATATTTTATATAAGGGCCTTTATTCTGTCATGTTACATGAAGGAAATTCCTATCATGCAACACTAAAAGACAAAAAAATAATAATAAAAAAATAAGATAAGACACTTTGTTCAATAATTTTGTTTTATCTTATCTTAACATAACCAAATTATTTTTCTTACAACATAACTCTTATTTATCCCTTTATATAATTATGGTTTTCTATTAACACAATAATTTAATTTTAAATTTTTTATAAGGTTATTTTTTTTTAGATAAACCACAAATGTCTTTTGCGGGAGACAATTCTCTTTAGGGTGAGTTCAGAATTAAAACTTTAAACCTCTCTCAAAGATGATACTAGAGAGAATCAAACACATGCTCTCACTTTTACCTACTTAACTCCCAGACATCAACTGAAATACCATCTGGATTGGACCATTTAGGCTCTATGTCTGGTTCAATATCCATTTTCCCTATAGGACAAAATGTTACCTTCATCAAATTTCACAATCACACTAAAGGACCACTTTTTAGTGTGATTCTTTGCACCTCATGCCTGCAAAGCAACACCTCCACACCAGACACTTACCACCTATATAACTAATGTCCTACTCCATTGCAAATAACCATTTCACCCTCAGTCCTCAGATATATTGAAACTCTGTTGTACTCTATTTTTTATATTTTATTTTTTTGAACATGGTTGCACTCTCTATTTACTCAACCCTTTATAGGCCTTCGCGCACCACCTCTCCATAACCACTTTCACCTTTATACAACTAACTCGCCCCCATAATCGGGTTGTTGATCATCTTACATATTAAATTAGAGCATATTTTGGGTACTACGGTGGTAGGGGTATTAACGGGCCGAGCCGAGTCAAGCTTTGATTTTAAAATATTAAGCTTGTATTTAAATGTGTCAGCCTAACTTAACTTGTTATCTGTTATGAATATAATTATCGGCACATGGCCTGTCTTATTTATAAAAATAAAAGTTTGGTTTAGCCTGTTTAAAAAAAATAAGACTACAAAAATTTATTCAAATAAAATATATGATCCACAACACTAATAATTTCACAAAGATTCATAAATTCAATGTATATCCAAAAAGCATAATATAGAACAAAAATATTCAAAAAAATTTGTTTAACCAATAAAATGAGATGAAATGGGTTGAAGAGAGAGGACTATTATGAATAGTATAAAAAATATAAAATAAAAATAAAAGTTAGTATACTAGGCTAGCCTGAGAGACTCTAAGGCTGAACTTTTGAATTGGAGCTTGAGACCTTCTTATTAAACAAATTTTTATACAAGTTCAAGTCTGCTTCCAATAACCAAATTAAGACATATAAGCTCAGGCCTTCATGAGCCGAGACAACGGCCCTGATTCGTTTAGTACCCCTATACGGTAGCATCAATCAGTGGATGCGACATTGATATTTATACTGTGTACTATCGGTAATACATAGTGTAAATACAATAGTATTCTTTTCTCTCTTTCCAGTATTAAAGCAGGTGATATGGTGTGCTCTTATTATTGGTTTGCTGTACATACATCGGTAGTATGCTAGATTTTTTTCCTTAAATTAAAGCTAAACATATTTCTTTTGTTTTTTTTATTATAGAGCATATTGTTTTTAAAAAATCAACTTTGAATAAAAATTATTATTATTTGATTTATAAGGTGTTACAACATATTCGTATAATAACTAGATTTTGTATTTAAACTAAGGGCTTTATTTCTCTCATTTCACGTAAGAGAAAACTTGTTTCCTGCACATAGAACAAATGGTGGGATCCACTTTATTAAAAAAAAGCATGAAAATCGAAATGAAAGTTGGAGAAATTTTTTTTATTATATGAAATGAGAAAATAAAACCCTTAAACTAAACACTCTGCAGAACAACAGACGACAAGTAGCCGAGTCACAACATACTTTTTTGTTTTGAGTGATGTTTGATAATCAATGCACAACACAAGTAGTTTTGTGTTGCATGTCATTTGATTTACACAAATATTGGCTAGAGCAATGTGAAATTGATTACATTACCCTTTGTGTGTCCTCTTTATTTTTACACTACGATTCTAATGAAGTCTAATCAAAATTAATGAAGGTAAAATTTTGTTGTAGATTTCTATACTTCAAAAATTTACGTCAGTGCATTATTATACTAAATAATCTAAGGATGCTTTAATATGATTCACAATGGTTCATCCAGTATGCCTATTCCTAGCATTTTACAAATTGAGTAACACGAAGAAAGCAAGTGTGAGAAATTAAATAGTAAACAAATTTAATTACCAAAAATAAAAAAAAAATTAGTTAACAAATTTATCAAATGTTCATATAAAATAATAAGGAAGGATCTGTTTACAAATTTTTTTTGAAATTTTTTACAAATTACACTATGTTCTCTCGGAAGAACGTAGTGTAACCCGTGTTCTCCGGGAGAAGATAATATAATTTGTAAGAGTTTATAAATAAAAAAATTTATAAAGATAACCTGCCCCTAAAATAATTCCTAAAATAATTTCAATATGCATAGTACAATTTCTGCATACTTTTTTGGGCTATAAGGAACCCACTTGAAAGTGCATCTAAAATCCTAAGTTTGTGGACGAGGTGTTCATGTTCGGATTGCCCGCAATATTACACGAGTTCTATGACTCAATTGGTGTTTTTTCGATTAATAAAAACAATGAGAAATGTTATACTTACAATCTTTTTTTTTTTACAACCTCTTACAATCATATATCATAACCATTGATTTTCGTCAATCAACGATTGTCATTTATTATGAATTAATAATTAATTAATTAATTTAATTTGCGAAAATTATAACCGTTGATTGGCGGAAATCAACGGTTATGATATATGGTTGTAAGAGGTTGAAAAAAAAGGTTATAATTATAACCTCTCCCAAAAATAATTTGGGCAAATGAAAAAAAATATTTTTACACCCCCATGGCATATTTTTTCTTTTTACTTTAATTTTTTTTTTCATTTTTAGAGTGCCGCGATCCCATTCTTGCAACATATATGTTAGACCTGGAGGCTTAGAGACTAAAAAAATAGGTATGTGGTTAATATCTAAATAGGTCTTTTAAGGTGTTCAAGCTAATACTATGTCTAAAACACGTCAGACCAAGCCAGGGCTAAGGCAAATCAGGTTGTAGGCATTTGACAGACTACCTAATTCATTTACACTTCTACATGTGGGATTGGGGAACTGACACCCCTCATTGGGAATTATTTTTCCAACCATACCAAATGGGTGAAATAACCATGATTTAACCTTGGATGAGTCAAGCAGCGGACGAACTTATGTTACACTACATATCTTTTAAGTTTAATGTAATTTAAGACAAAAATGAGTGGGGCAATTGTGTTTCCTAACTCCTCCCTGACTCCACCACTGCATGGAAGTGGGTGAATTCAGTGAGGATAAAAGGGAGACAGAGAAAAAAAAAAAAAAAGATCCTATTCATTTTCATGTATTTGCATGAAATAATTTTTTGTATCGCAAGAAATAAAATTATCATTTATATCTCCAAAATATCTCTCACATTAATTTATTCACCTATTTTTGGTAACGACAACAACCTTAACGCATATTTATATTAATTAAGCCAAATAGTTATAATTAATCACTCAATAAACTTCTCTAAAGAATTTTTAAAAAAAATGAGTTTATCTGTAAAACCATATTTATTCATGAGTTTTTATATTAGTTGATTCTAGTGATAATTAATTAATTAAATTTTTTATAGAGAATCAAAAGTAATATTTATTTTAAAATTTTAATAAATTAAGATTACGCTAATTTTAAATTAAAATTAGAAGTGAATATACTCTTATTTATTCATTTATTTTAAAAATAAATCTTCTTATAAATTTTTGTTTTTTTGTTTCTTTCTAAAATCCTATTATCGAAAGAGAAAGTAAAAGGCATGGAATACCATATAAATACGAGGAAAATGAGACAGAGGGGCCCTTTGAGTTATATTGTCGGTGGAAAATTAATTAGAAGTTTCCGGCCTATTAATTTTTTTAGGTCCCACTCACAATCAAAAAAAAATTTATCATTTTATTCATGATTTTTCTTTCATTTTTCCTTTTTATCCCGAGAAGGAGCACCTACAAATTCGGGCCTAGACTATAGAAATTCTTCCCTTGTCGGTGAGTTTATCATTTGGTTTAAATAGTGAATTTGAGATTAAGTTGCTGCAATCAATTGTTTTAAATTTTGTATAAAACGTAACGGGTTTGGAAGATACCGACGTGGATGGTTTACGCAGACGACCAGGTGAATGGCCAAGTCACACGAGGCTGAGTAGAGTACCATTCGTATTTCACCAAAACCCCACATTACCCTTTTGATTTTTTTTAATCCTCATGAAGATTCACTCTCTCGCTCTTTTGATTGAGAGAGAGTAGAGAGTAGAGAGTAGAGTGTTTGGTTTTTGCAGAGATGGATGGTGACGGTGATGGTGAAGGAGGAACCACAAGGAAGAGAGGAAGAGAGGGCGAGACGACGAGGTACAGAGGAATCAGGATGAGGAAAGGGGGCAAGTGGGTCGCTGAGATTCGAGAACCCAGAAAGACTTCCCGGATTTGGCTCGGTTCTTATTCCACGCCCATTGCGGCGGCGCGTGCTTTTGACACCGCCAGCTTCTATTTCGGGAAACCATTGGATCGCCTTAACTTCCCGCAGCTTCTGGTCGGAGAAGGTGGCCCCGCCGGTTGCGACATGTCGGAAGCTTCTATTCGGAAGATAGCCAGGGACGTCGGTGCCGGAGAGGATGCTCTCCAGGCCATCCTCCACCGCCAGCATCCACACGTTTCCGCCGCCGCCGCAGCCGGGGAATTTGCGGAACGGGTTGACCTTAGTAAGATAACCGAACCCGAGATTTCGGATTGTGTCAAAGACAGGGATTAGAAGCTTTTTGTCTCTCTTCTTCCCTACTGTTAGGGTGGTTGCTAACATGCGCCGTGGAGGTTACGGCTTGAAGCAAGGAGATGTCGATGTTGAGTGAAATCCTATCGTGTCCTTACGTGGATTAGTGCAATTTCAAGGAACAGTGGCCTGCGATAAAAAAATTATCACTACGCATCAACAGTAAATTTTGGCAAAATGTCACGCGCCATCATTCGCTCTACAATATAGCGAATTATGCATGCAAGTAATTCGCTACACAATATAGCGAAATATGTCACGTCAGAACCAAAAATGCCACATGTCAAATTTTGAGAAATTCGCTACATAGTGTAGCGAATTACTTATATGCATAATTCGCTACACAGTGGCATTTTTGGTTCTGTGCATTCTGACGTGACATATTTCGCTACATTGTGTAGCGAATTACTTATATGCATAATTCGCTACACTGTGTAGCGAATTATGCTGCGTGACATTTTGATAAAATTTACTGTTAGCGTGGCAGTCTAGTAATTTTTTTATCCAAACGTGACACTTTGATCATTATCCCCAATTTCACAGTGAAATTTGGGGCGTTGTAAAAATTTTAAATGTAAATTACCTAATCATTATTGTTTTTCTTTAAATTTTTTATGATGCTTTTTATTTTTGTTTTGTTTTATTTTAAATTTTAATTGCCGACTCTTTCTGAGATTTGAGTTTTGTTGGGTTGTGAAGAGAAGAAGGGAACATTGGGAGGGAAAATGATGTGGACACTGCTCTGTTTCGATGATAATGAGGGTGATGGATGGAATAGGTCTGTTAATTGGCTTTGTTGTCTCAGATTTGTCCGGTGAAAATATGCTAACTTATATTAGGCTGTCTCAGATTTGTCCGGTGAAAATGGGTTAACTTATATTAGGCCAAATAATTGGATACAACATGTTTAGGTTTTAAAAAAAAAACATATTTAAAAAACAGGTGATTATTTTATGGGTTTTATTAATGTTATGTTACATAATAAGTTTTGTTTCCAACAGATACAACAAAATGGAGAGAGAAAGTAGAATAATGAAAGAGAAAGAAAAATATGTGGACCCTACCTTTTTAATGTGTGTGTAGGAAAGTGAAGTTGTATTATGTTACATGATAAACATGAAACCCTTATTTTATATATGTCGGATCTATAAGTTTACATGTTGATTTATATCACATTTTTGTTTTAAAATAAATTATTATTTTAATACTTTTGAATAATAAAATAAATTATTTTAATTATTTTTTGAAATTATTAAATATTTAATAGATTTAAATAGGCTTAAGCTAAGATTTTTATATTTTAAATATAGGTCAGGTCAAATTTGTAATTTCGGTCTACACAAGCTAACAGGCTAGATCAAGCTTGACTTATTTAAACCAAAACCTAATTTAGTCTAGTCTATTTATACCCCTTTGTGTAATTGAGTCACAGGGACCTATGGTGCACTGACACGGGACACGACACGCAGACACGTTAATTCTAAAAAATGTCATATTTCGACACGTTGGTACACATTTTGATATTAAATAATATTTTTAATATATATAATATAATTTATATTTAATACATATAACTGCCCATAATAAGTAATATAAACAATCAAATATTCAAATTTCATAACAAAAATATAAAAAAAAAATAATTTTTCGTACCTTGTTAATTTTTCATGTCAAATTTTATAACAGAAAAAATTGATTTATAATTTTTTTATGTTTAGTTAATTAAATAAAATAGGATACCAAAAAATAAATAAATAAATAAAATTTAGACCTAAAAAAAACGTGTCGGAACGTTGACCGCGTGTCAGAAAAGTATGTCAGAGCGTTGACCACGTGTCGGACGCGTGTCGAAACGTGTCGATGTCCGACATGTGTCCGACAGGCACAAATTTAAAAAAAGTGTCTGTCCGTGCTTGTTAGACAGGGACAATAATTTTGTCGAACAAATATAAATCAGAAAACAAGAAAAATGAAAAGAAACAGACAGCGTAAGAAGGAGGGACAAATCTAAAGTACTACTGTAGCACCGAGTGCTCAATAATACTTCCATCCAAATTTTGACATTTGTATTATTTTTCCATGTCATCTTTCATACATGGCACTAATATTTTAATTTTTAATGCTTTTTATTTAAACAAAAAAATTGATAGTTCTTTTCCTGTAACTCTCGCCAGCTTTTTTGCCTGGTATGCTATCTTTTTTCTCTTATTTCAAGTTCCTCTGTATTTTCTTTCATATTTCTTGCATTTACTTTTATTTTTTGGAAATAAAGGCAATAATTGGAAGATAAAAACACTAAGAAACTTCATCCTAATTTCAGCTAATACTAGCTAGTATGGGGGAAACCATTCCAATGCAGTCCTTCGTGAGCATGTCGTAGCAAATCTCCGTGGGTGTTGGCTGTTCTTCCAAATGGGGAGTCACTAGGAATTCTCGCTGATACTACGAAGCATTGTGAGGTGTTGTTACACTTGGCTTTATGTCATTTATTGAGGTTAACCTTGAAGGGATATTTATGCTATCTGTTTAATGGTTGTTTGTTTTGTTCATAAGCAATCGCTCCATCCACATATCCTGTCATTGCATTTAGTCCTTTTGCTTCAACCACGAAAGTTTTGATATCTCTAGATTAGCAAAGCAATCTTCCATCTTTTTTCTCTGTTGATTATCACCCATTGAAGATTGATGCAGGGAACTCAACTTCTCAACCAAATGGAAGTTCAGGTGCATAAAGTATTAACTTATAGGAACATTTGACTATTATTGAAACATGCAAACAAGTATTTATTTTTTGTTTTGGCTTTATGGTTCTTGTTGCCAATTTTAAAAGGGTTCCTAAAATGCTGTTAAACATCCAAAGAATTAGAGAATTTTTTGGCTTTATGGTTCTTGTTCCCCTGTTCTTTTTTTTAATATTCATTTTTTTTTTGGTTATTTGAGTTGTAGTTGTCATCTAGTGAAGTGAGTATTTAAGAAAGTGAACATGATGCTGAACAAACAAAGATGCCATTGATTGTGACAAGAGAAGAAAATGGATATGAGCCAAAAATTGGAATGATATTTTCATCTGAAGATGAAGCTTATAAGTTCTATAATGAATATGCTAAATTGACTGGTTTCACTGTGAGAAAAGCACAGTATCGAACATTAGCAGATGGGACCATAAGCCAAAGAATATTTGTTTGTGGAAGAGAAGGATATAGAAGGTTGAAGGATCCTTCACATGTGAAGAAAGTAAATAGGAGAGAAACAAGAACAGGTTGTCCAGCTATGATATGCTTTAAAATTGAGAGGGATAATTGGATTGTTTATAAATTCATTCCCGATCATAATCATGATCTTGTAAAATCATGCGCGCGAGCTATGCTAAGATCCCAAAGACATGTTGATGAAGCACATGCTAAAATGATTGAAGATATGGATAATGCTGGCATAAAACCATGTGGTATGTATTCATATTTTGTTGAAGTTGCAGGAGGACCCCAACATGTTGGATTTTTAAAACATGATTGTGATAATTTTTTACAAAGTAAAAGGAGCAACACTCTTGAAGCAGGAGATGCAAAAAGTGTTATTAACCATTTCAAAAAATTACAAGCAAATGATCCATCCTTTTTCTACACAATGCAAGTTGATCGTGAGAATCGCATGACTAATTTTTTTTTAGAGAGATGGCATATCAAGGACAGATTATAGTCACTTTGAGATGTGGTCATTTTTTACACAACCTACCGAACAAACAAGTATAATATGGCTTGTGCACCTTTCATTGGGGTAAATCATCATAAACAAAGTGTTCTGTTTGGTTGTGCTTTCTTGTTAGATGAGACAACAGAGTCATTCATTTGACTTTTTGAATCTTTTTTGGAGGCAATGGGTGGACTGCAACCTAAAACAATTTTTACTGATCAATGTCAAGAAATGGACAATGCTATTAAGAGAGTTCTTCCTGAAGCTCAACATCGACTTTGTTTGTGGCATATTAGCCAAAATGCTGCTAAGCATCTTTCGTATTATTTGAGACAACCTGACTTTAAGGCTCTATTTAATAGGTGTCTATACAATTGTGAATCTGAGCAAGAGTTTGAAGAAGTGTGGGCACGTTTACTCACGAAAGTAGAAATTTCAAAATGTTCATGGTTGAAAAAATTCTCTGAGTTACGGGAAAAATGGTGTCCAGGATTTAGTAAGAATTATTTTTCAGCTGGCATGTTATCAACACAAAGAAGTCAGAGTATGAATACTATTTTTCGTATTGTAACTTGTAAAACAATGTCTTTTTCTCAATTTGTGCTTCGCTATGAAAAAGTTTTGGAGCATCGACGTTGGTCAGAGCTGCAAAAGGACTTTGAATGCAATCAATCTGCACCTCCTCAGTTAAAAAAACTTGCAGGTATGGCCAAACAAGCTGCACAAGTCTATACTCATGTTATTTTTGAAGAATTCTTTGAAGAACTATGTGAATCTTTATCTGTGGCCATTGAAAAAACCAACGAAAATGGAACTTGCTTTGGTTACAAGTTGGTTAAATCTGGAGATGAAAAATAATATTTTGTGACATTTGAATCTGCAAATTTCTTGGTTGAATGTAGTTGTAAGAAGTTTCAATCGGTTGGTCTCTTATGTCTTCATGCATTGAAGGTACTTAACTTTCACAATATTTTTCATATACCTTCTCAATATATCTTGAAGAGGTGGACAAAAGATGCGAAAGATGGTTTTAATGTAAGTGATAGCATTCCACCCCAAGCTTGTGAGGTTTCAGCACAAAGAATTAATCTACGCATGAGACAAATAATGAGGAAAGCCATTTATTTTGCAACCAAGGGTGCATTGGCAAATGAATCAACCAAAATGGCTGAAGATCACCTTGAGCAAGGGATAAAAATGTTGGAAAGGATGTTAAAAAATACTAGCTCGATTGACCCTTTCACTAGCAAACCTACTGAAGCGAATGATATGACTAGTGATGAAGAGAAGGATGAGCATAGTAAATTAAATAGAAAAAGGGTACTAGATCCAGAACGTGTTCGAGCAAAAGGAGTTACAAATGCTAGAATGAAAAGTCAACTAGAGAAGAAAAGATGTAAGAAATATACATCACAAGCTAGAAGCATATCTCAAGGTGCTATTACATCTAAACCTCTAAGGCATGATCCTGCTGAAAAAGGTTAAATGAATAATATAATTTGAATTTTTCACTTTTTTAATTTTATAGAATCATATTCTTATCGTTATTTTCAAAAAAAATTATATAGGTAAAGCTACAAGTACAAATGCCAAAGATTTTAGCTCATCTTCAACACCTCCCCCTGCTTTTGGTTGTCCATATATCTCTCAAGTGGCAAATGCTAATACTTTTCCAACATTTTATTTTCCATGTATCCCTCAAGTACCATATACACAGGTAGTATTATTGTATTATAATTTTCTAAATATAATCTTACTTAAAATTTGATTTTTCACTTTTCTTTATTGTGTCAAACAACAATTTTTCGGAAGGAACATGGGGTCAGACAAGCCATGATTTTGGAAGATAAATTTCTCCCTGCAAATTGACAGATTCATCATTTTGACCACTGCCATTTCTGTTGGCAAGATCCTGCACATTCATTTATAACAGATCCATTTTGACCACTGTTAAAAACCACAATCTATGCAATCTTGTTGCTGGTGCTGGTGCTGGTGCTGTTCTTGTCCACTTCCTTTTGTTGATGGTGCTGTTCTTGTCCCTCATTTGCCCAAATTGGAGGAGAAAGTCTATTTTTTTGTTGAGGTTTTTTAAAGAAATGTGTTGGTGCTGGGGCTTTTTCTGGTTGCTGGTGGTGTCTTTTTGTTAATGGTGCTGGAGCTATTTTTTGTTGCTGGTGCTATTTTTTTGTTAAGGAGAAAGTCTACATTTCTGTTTATAGAACTGTTGTTGACCAAAGTTCTCAAAGTTAACTTGTGTATTTGGTGTAAATAGTTCATGTTGCAGACATTAAACACATATTTATTTTGGAGCTGATTTTGTGCAAAGTCATCCAATTTACTTTTACAACACATGTTTCAAGTAATTTCAAAAGGACAAGAAGGAAAGAAATAAATTAGGGCATTAAAATAAATAGCAAATAAGGTTTGAAATTGATATTGAATCAAATTGTGACTTGATATTGAACTGGACAAGTAGAAATGACATGATAATCCAAAAAGACTAAAAAGAAGAAAGATAAAACTGCTTGACAAATAGCTTATCAAGTGAATTTTTTTTTCACATAATTCATTATACATTAGGAACGTTTGCACTAGCAACTCATATTCATAAATTCTATTTCCTGCCGACCACAGCTTTCCATTTGATCTGAAGAGACTTGGAAGCTTCAACAAGCTTGTCAGTCTCCATAAGCATCCTTTTGCTCTGTGACACCTTCTTGTAAAGATTCAACCATGTCTCTTTAAGTCGGGAGGTGTGAGCAAACATTTCAACTTTGTACAGAACATCAGCTTCATCTAGTCTAGCTTTGATCTCAGCAAACTTTTGCTACTTCTGTTCTGAAACTAGAGTTGATTTAATAAAATTCAGCAACCAGAATTTAAATACATATCTCACAATTCAAAGCCATCACTAATTCATCCTATGATACAAATAGCTGGCTTGCCAAATTATATCGAATAGTGAAATTCAAATTAGGATATAAGTGTAAAACCCATCCCATAAACACATAAACAGCTCCCCACATGCAGCTGAGCTATACTATAGGCCATCTTGATTCCTTTTTTTAAAATTTCCAGACAGCCATATAAATCAAAATAATTCACTAAAAAAAATACATATTATTCCCAAATTTCAACGCAGAACGAACAATCATATGTGTTATACACTAACACATGCCACTACATGGTTATCACTACTGGTGAATATGAGCAAAATTATTGATACCCATCAAGGGATGAACAAAAAAATTGCAAGAAAAATTTAAAAAAAGAGTTTAATTTCTTTAGTTAAGGTTGGATTCAGAAAACATACCCCATATGCAAGCAAATCTGAAATACCCTATAAAACCCTATTCCAGCAAAGGAAAATCAGTGGGCAATACTGAAAATTTCAAAAAATAAATAAATCAAAATAATGAGAAAGTAAATTAGATTTTAAAAAGAAAAATATATGCGTAGACAAATAGAGAATTTTAAAAGGGAGAAGAACAAATTGGATTTACAGCTATGTTTTTTGGATCAAATGGCAAGAGAGATCTAAACAAGATTGAGATTTTGGGAACAGTGAAAATCATGATGAGGAAAAACAAAGGAATAAGCGCAAGTTTCCTTTTGCACAGGATGAGCTGTAATTTCATAAAAAGCATGGAATGTTCGCTTGGGATAAAAATAACCAATTAAAAGTAAAATAAAAATTAGGGATAAAAATTACCAGTGTAGATCGAGATTTTTCGTACCAGCATAGATTGAGATTATCAAGCAGAGCCTGCTGGCAAAGATGGATTTTTCGGCGAGCCTGTCAAGATCGGACTTGCTAAGGTGGAAGGTGGCAACGAAAAGCTGAAACTGAGAGTCATGGAAGTTGCTGTATGAAGGGAACGAAGTTGATTGCACACGCTTTTGTTAAAATAAAAAACATTAAAAATTAAAATATCAGTGCCATGTATGAAAGATGACATGGAAAAATAATACAAATGTCAAAATTTGGATGGAAGTATTACTGAGCACTCGGTGGTACAGTAGTACTTTAGATTTGTCCCTGAAGGAGGGAAAAATTTAATATGCTCCAGGCCCACTATTTATTCAGTGGTCCCTTTTCTATAAATGGAAAATTTTCTTCCATTTCTATCCCTCTCTTTTTGATTTTTTCCCACTCCATCCCTTCATTTTTTCTATTTTGGAAAAGGACCACTATGATCCAGGCCCACAGAATATCTTCTCCTGAAGGAGATAGATATATATCCAATGTGAAAACAAAATTACAGCTCCTCAGGCTTCCAAAAGAAAAGTCACAGTCCCTCAATTAATTTAAGAGTAAACACCATTTTTGGTCCCTGATAATATCTACGAAATCATTTTTAGCCCCTGGCAATAAAAAAGGACCAAATTGGTCCCTAAAATTATGAAAAAAGGGCCACGTTAGTCCTTATGTCAATTCCTCCGTCACTAACGTGGCCCTTTTTATATACTGTTAGGGATCAATTTGGTCCTTTTTTATTGCCAGGGACTAAAAAGGATTTTGTAGATATTGTCAGAGACCAAAAATGGTGTTTACTCTTAATTTAACAAATATCTTTGCATAGGTTTTCTGATGATTTTCTCTTGGGTGTTACAAATCAAGTGCGTGACTCGGTGTAGAGAAAATTCAAAAAGGATGTTGGTTAAACTATGAGTAAGGTAATTTAAAAAAGGATTTGGTTCCTGAATAGTAATTTGTTAAATATTTTCATAAGTTGAAGCTGATTTTTTTTTTTATTTGAATATGAGCTGTGTTCCATATTTGGTTTGAGAGGATCTATAAACCCTTTTAAGGTGTAGACTAGGATTGGTCCATGATTAGCGGAATTGTATTATGCTAGACGCGAGTATGCCATTGGTTTATGAAAAGCTAAACACTACCATAAATCTTTAAAAACCAATCATCTATTCAGCTCAACTACTGTGCTATATAAAATGATGCGAAGACATATAGGTACACCCATATTAATAGCGGTTGATATCTGAGTGCGGATTGGCTACCACATTGACAATTTTATTTGTCAAGATTAGGAATTCGTAATATACAACACCCGAATGAGTACTAGCAATGTTATTAAACCTGAATCGGTAATTAACTTGGTTAAGGTATCTGGTTAGTGAATCATTGATTTAATCAGTAAATTACTGATTGAATCGCATGACTCGGATAGAGTATATAAATTTAATTTTATAATCAATTATATAATAAATATTTTAAATAATACAAATTAATCAAAAATATAATGTAGCGCAGTGGTAAATACTTGGTTGTATTCAATCCATGACATGGGTTAAACCTCTCCCAAAAATTCACACAATTTGTAAAATATTTCTATTAAATTATATAATTATATAATAAATATATTTAATGGTGCAACTTAATCAACAACTAAATATAGCCTAGTGATAAATGCTATATTTGGTATTCACCTTATACAAGTTAACCTTATACAAGTTAACTAGACCGGTTGATGGACTGGTTTCCGAGCCAATGGTTCGATTGGTGCCGCTTTCACTTTTTAAAATTAAAAAATAAAATAAAAAGAACCATTTAAATACATGCAAAGTCATAATGAGTTCGTGTAAAAAGGGTGCTACTTAGCATTTTCTGCTACGACATATTCGCAAGATGCAAATTCACACATTATTTTCAAACATCATTATCACAAAAGGGACTTCACTCTGTCCACAGTTTGCAAAGGGCAAGTATCCAAGTGAGAAAAGTCATCATTTCTCAGGGACAGTAATGAGTATGATCATTGGTAAATCCGGCAAAATTCAAGATCTCGCTAACTCTTATCCAGTTAGGACATCGACTTCTTGATTTAGTAATAATCATGCATAGGGAAAAACTGTAACTTTGATCTCTTTTAGTTAAATACTCCATGCATGAAATCTAGTAAAGAAAGCTTTCTTTTCGCTAGCTCGCTTAATGTGAAGTGCGGTTCTTACAATTTATCATTTAATGAATTAATTCAACTACAAAATTTAAATTGTTAGTAAATATCCTATTAATAAATTTATCTTCTATTTATCTAACAATTCAGGGGTATGTGTTAGAGAATAATATAAAATCATTAAAAAGACCCTCACCTAACACCTTAAGGTTTTGGGTTGAAGTGGTTCTTTACATGGTATCAGAGCTTCAGTGAAGGTCACGAGTTCGATCCTCATCGCCCCCACTTGTGGAATTAAATAAAAAAAAAAGCACAAAAAGGTAAACCAAAAATTGGGCCTGTGCAATATCCACACTTCAAGCCTAAAGGCTATTGTGTGAGGGGGTGTGTTAGAGAATAATATAAAATCATTAAAAAGACCCTCACCTAACACCTTAAGGTTTTGGGTTGAAGTGGTTCTTTACAATATGTTCAACTCAAGGAGAATAAAAAATAATAATAAAGAACCCAGCAGCATATTCAAGATTGGAGCTAGATCTCATTGAAAGTCTGCAAGACTTAATGAAATTCATTTTCAATAAACCAGACACATTGAATTAACTAACTAGTAATTTGAAATGCAACAAGCAAAGTAAAGTGTAAAAATGTAAGGCTTTGATTTTACAGCCGTGTAATTTAATAAAGTTGTAGTTAGGATACGGAAAATAGGTGATTAAGGTTCTGTTTGAATACTGTTCTACAAAACACTTTTTTAGTTTTCAAAACAAAAAAACTAAAAAACTCGTTTGATAAAACTTGTTTTATAAAAAATGTTTTGAAAACTATAACTGTTTTTTTGTTTTTAAAATCAAATTTAGAGAACATATCTGAGTTGTTTTTGTTTTCTGTTTTGGTTTTTAACTTTCAAAAAGAAAAAATTATAGAAAACAACTGTTTTCATAACTATTTTACAAAACAGTTTTAAGAACAAAAAAATCAGAACACAATCAAAGAGGCCCTAATTTTTTCTTAAACAACATACGCACTAACTTTCAATCAATATAAGTAACAGGAACAGTAGCCAAATGAGACATTTATCTCACATGAGACATAT
Source organism: Gastrolobium bilobum (assembly GCF_033153095.1). Classification (NCBI taxonomy): domain Eukaryota; kingdom Viridiplantae; phylum Streptophyta; class Magnoliopsida; order Fabales; family Fabaceae; genus Gastrolobium; species Gastrolobium bilobum. The sequence goes on from NW_026899527.1 coordinate 41,780, forward strand.
TTATCATAAAATACAGTCTCCGTTTAGTTATTCATACATCAGATTCCTCAAAAAGACTGATAGATCAAGATGTTCAATTAGAGATTGATATGTTAACATAAGATCTGTTTGCATTCTTTCAAATACCTATAGGGGAGGTATCCTAGATATCAGCGGATCACTGTGCACAATGATACAAACTACGTAGTCAAGGCGTGAGATGTGTGCACAGTGACAAGCTAAGAGAGAGGATTAGAGTATGTATTTTATTGGTTTAATCCCTTTATTTATAGATGGATTACCTGACAAGAATGAACTTTTGAGTCTCTTAAAAGTATTAAGAGTCCAACTGTTGATCTATTACTGCCGTAGTAAGATTAATATAATTAAGGAATATTTCTTTAATTTCTTTTTCACCGTTAGTCTTATTTGGACAGTGGACCTTTATCAGGTCCATAACAGATACTATTCCTAATAAACATGGCTGAAGTACGAGCGGAAATGTAGTGCTCCAGGAACATTTTTTATTAGGTGGGTCTGAAGAGAGAAGAAAAAAAAAGTTGAAGAGAGTAAAAAATAAAAATAAAAATTAAATACATGTGTTGCATTTTTATTGAAAGGAACACAAATACCACGATGATGATAAATTTTTCGCTGAAGTACCAATTGGCCTCTAACAGAATTTCCTTTTCGGTGTCAAGGCATATAATTAGGTGAGGGAACATTTTGACAATAATGGGGCGGGTGGGAGGTAAATGGAGTTTAGAACGAGAAAAATAGGATAAGGAAGAGACTAAATTGCAGTTTAATTTTTAAAGAAGTTATAAATTAATAGTTTAAGGGTTCGTTTTTTCAGCAAATATTGCAGATAAGTTATCTGTAATAAATTTAATATGATGTTGTTTTGGAGCAGAAATCATAATATTTTTATAATTTTAATTTATTTCAGAATTATTATAATCTTTATAATTATAATTTTTTTAATATTTCAATCACATAACGATGTCGTTTTGAGACTAAATGCAGATAATTTATATGCAATAACTGCAAAAATATTTTTCTAATAGTTTAATTACCTTTATAATTTTAAGTTAAAACCTTATTCCTTCATTATTTGAGTCAAAGCTTTACTATTAAGCCCAATCATCGATTGGTTGAACCAACGATAGATTGACACTGTATCATCGCCGAATCAATAATAGGTTGAATTTAATAACATTGATAAATATAACAACGGAAAAGGATGTTTGCTGAGGCGCCGCGATATCTTGCTTTTACTGTGACAACTGTGAGCTAAGAATTAGGTGCACTCCTTTCCTGAACAAACAAAAAAACAATTAGGTTAGGTACATTACTCAACGCTTTCAATAAGGTAACAATAATAATCCTACAATAGTACAGTGTGTACCTGTCAAAACGTTTCGAAGTATTTGGGCCACATAGCCCATCTAGATAATGAGCCCAATATACCAGTCCAATCCCACTCTAATCTTGCAATCACTCCACTTCGTTGTTGGCGCAAACCCAAATGACTTGTTCTTTGCTTTGTTCTTTTTCGATCTCCTTGAATAGTTGCTTGTCTGTCCCCTTCTTTTCTTTCAACGTAGCACTCCGTGGCAAATTGCCGATGCAACCCCTAGTTGACTCCACCCACCATTACTTTGGCACCTAAGCATTTGACTGGGCAAAGCATAAACAAATTTTAAGTAAATTAATTTTATGAAATATTTACGAGACTACATCAACAATAAAGTTTTCCATTCCCTTTTCCCCTTGAAATATCCTATCATACTAAGGACATTAATTTGAAGATTTGTTCACTTTAGAACACTTTCTTTTTCCTCTTTGATTTGGCATTGGATAAGAAATACGGAAAACTTGGAATTACAATTTATAATAAATTTATGGAGATGTAAGTGGCAAACGAGGTAAAAAAAAAGGATGCAATTTATAATTGCCAAGATGACGCGTTCAACTAAAATGCTTATTCGATGTGCCTGAAGGGCTTTAGGTACCCTACAAGATACATTAATTAAGCTGACTTGTTTCACCCAAATTATGATGCACGGTCATGGGGTGAATGGTAAAATTTTTGCAAGTCACTTAATTATCTGGCTCTGGTTTAACGCAAGGAAGATAGAGCAAGGATAAGTTTTTAATTTTACTTTTAAGCAATATGTTATACCATGCTTGCTGAAAGGGTACAGGTTTTCAACCATTTATGGTCAGCAATATCATTCCTTTTTATTGACTTACCAAATGATTTGTATCGGTCTTCATAACTCAATATATATGGGTCGGCCCCCATTAAGATGTCAATCCTCTATTTCATTATAATGAGTAAGTTTAAAGAATCTCTCATTACCAAACTCCTTTGGCACAGGTGATAAGGAGTCTGGGTCCCTTAATCAGAAATCTCAAGTTCGAGCCCTGAAAATAGAAAGAAAGGATTTGGGAGAGCCGCCTCCGAAAGGGGTCCGACAGTGCTCGATTGGGGATTAGTCTTCGATTACGGCCGGAGGATCCCCTTCAGATTACTAGAAAAAAAAAAAAAATCTCCCAGTTCTTGCACAGTTTACCCAATTGTAAGTAAGTACGATTGTGGTGTGATTCCTCACACTCAACAGTGAAGCAATGAACAAAAAACACTTAGTTTCATTTTCTTATATCATTAGGGAACATTTTATCCACCTATATATATATATATATATATATATATATATATATATATATATATATATCCCTATTCTTCACCTAAAAACGTATATTGCATCCATAGATTTTATGAGCTGGTACTATGTTAAATTCCGGAGCCACCATATCCTTACACAATCCTCATTTCTCAGCCTTACTAGGGATAACACATACGGTGGTTATCTTAAAGCTTTAGTGCATACCATTGCTTCCTTGAACACTTATATAAAGAAATAATACTATATCCCTTAAGGAATACATACCTAGCTCTAATTCCACAATATTTCATAAAAAAAAAAATAGTAAATATCTAAATCAATTAATCGCTTGTGGCAACTATTGTGAAATCATAGCCTTAATGAGTTCTTTTGCTAGCTATGGATCATGGATGTCTTGCCTAACGGGCTTAGTCCCAACTCCAAGGAGTGCACCCAGATGCCATGGTGCCTTGAACTTGCTGATATACTCATGTACCCCTATTCCTCCCAATTTTGTATGGCAACTCTATAGACTATAATTGTCCTTGCCAAGAAAAGCCACTTGCATGTACTATATATCTTACTTCAGCATCTTCCCTATTCCTCGTGAACAAAAAAAGGGCCGGGAATGGGACTGTTATGTTGACACCATCTTTCACCTGTCTATTTAGTAAATAATATATATTTGGAAACAATGGTCTTTTTATTAGTTTTACAATTGAAAATATCTAGGTTAATGCATCTTTTGTGGCAAGGTATGTGAACTCAGCCAGAAGAAACCCTCTTTCCATCTTGGGGGATCATTGATTTCTAGACTTAAATAGTTTCTAGGAGTGCACGCTGCTTGTGTTCTCATGTACCCCTACCTCCTAATCTCTGTTGGAAACTTATAAACTCTATAATTGGTCTTTTCCAAGAAAAGCTACTTGCATGTGCTATCTTACTTCAACTTATTCCACTTTATCAGATATAAAATCACTTACTTGTAATTACCCTTCTATAATTTGATTGAACATTCTATGGACATGCTGATGCATTTGTTGCTGCGAAATTATCTAGCTGGACTTTGTTATATCTTAAAAATAAGCTTCAAAGAAAAGAATAAATTAAGTGGACCGAATGCCAAACTTCTCGTAAGGTGCCCCCTTGACCCAATGGTTCATAGGTTCCCTACATCTTACAAAGGGCAATGTACATTTTTGGCCAAGTGGTCTATCTCACTCATCTACCTAATTTTTATGGTAATGATAACAATAATTAGTTGGTATTATAGTAGTAGCAGCAGCTTTAGTTACCAAAAATATAGCACCTATTCAAGTTACTTTCACCCTTTCTCATTGAATTGCTTATAATATGGGAAAATCCCAATATTATAGTAAGTGGTCCTTGAGGGCAAAAATTCAATTTCATTTCTTGAATAAGGTTCTCATTGTACAATTATTATGCCAAACTTTGAAAAATGGCTGGAATAGTTGGAACTTGGAAGGGACATTGAATATGATTCCTTGCGGCGGTTTAGACAAAAAGAGATTTTAAAAAACGGAAAGTTGGAAGAGATACCTTCATGTGTTAGGCCCAAAGGCCCGGAGGATCATATCAATCGTGCTTCTTTTTGGCTAAATTTAGTCCTTCTGTCATTTTTTTTTTTCGTTCACTTTTTTACGAACGAAAAAATAAAATAAAATTGAGCAACTTCCCAGTTTTATATTTGTTTCTATTTTGTTATTTTTTTTTATAGAATAAGACCATTTTGAAATGAGCTTGTTTTTAATATTGAAGAGTGTATCCACATTTAATTGAATTTAAAATCTACCATAATTTTAATCATTTAAAATTTAAATGTAAAATTTGTTTTTACTTATTCATTTTAAAAATAATATTACTATATAAGAACTTTTTCCATCTCCATAATAAGTAAAGCATATTCTTTTTTTTTTGGATAACAGTAAAGCATATTCTTTAATTAACTACTTAAAACTCAAAAAGTGAAGCAATATTGGTGGCATGTGATTTGATTTGATTTGATTCGAAAATCACAATTTAACAAATTAAGAACCATGCATAGAAATACCTATAATTTACCTCTAGTTTAAAAATCTCTCTCTATCTCTTTTCGTTTTTGTTTTTGGTAAAAGGTTTAAAACTCTCTTCTTCTTTTTGAAGGCGTTTAAAACTCTCTTTAATTCTACGTGCTTCTATGCTTCAAGATCAGGAGACTACTATATATTCTTGGGGGAGCAGGGGAATAAAAAGGGAATAGAGATAGAGAGAGTAGAAATTTATCAAAGGTAATTCATATGATGATGAAGAAACATTTTGTTTAAGCTCCGCATATTACATTTTTACGTTTCAACTTTGCAATTTAAGCTTTAAATGTAAATATTTATTAAGGATAAATGTAAACGCTGGTCTGCATTTTTTTATTCCATTTTTTTTTTTTTGGTTTCATTAACTTTTAATTTTAAACTCCCATTTCTACTCCTCTACTTGTTAGTTGCTAGTTATATCCTAAATCTTCACCATACCCTTCTATGTTAAAATTGAGAATGGCTTGTGCTGTTGTGCATGCTTCCGCTTTCGAAAGGGAATCCCTCCCTAAAGATTTGTATACCGAAAATAATCCGAGTGTGTAATTTTCATCAATAAAAAAGTTTCTCTTTTATGAAACCATTCATCTTAAAAAAGAAAAGAGTTTTCATTAGGTAAGTCTATAAGATCATATGTTTGACGTTTTCAAGTGTTTTTTTTTTTCACAAGTAAACAAATAAAATAAAATATTGTTCAGTGGCTATATAAGGAGGGTTAGCTAGTATGCAAAGTGCGTGAAAGCGTTTCCCACTTATCATATTAACTAGTGGCTCTTACAACAAGTTGGGTATATCTTGTTTTGGACCCCCTCCCTCTTCAGCTTTGCTAGACAATATTAATTTCTTCCTGTCTCCACTCTGAGAATGAGGTTAAAAGTCTTGCTTGTTTTTATGGCAAATGCCTTCGTGCCCAGAAGGTTGTTGCACAAGTTGCTAGTTCAATAAACTCTCTGTCCTATGATAGGCTATGGTAGTGGCAAATTGCTTCTCGATCGTCTCTTATAGTCTAATATTTAACTGAGTTAACCTCTTTACCGAAGATGGGTGGAATTAGGTGGGGACATGGTGCAGTGACCTAATTAATAAAAAAAGAGATGGTAAATTTTTTATTTCAAGTAAATATTTTTTGAATTAATAAAAAGAATAAGATGATAAATTATTATTAAATATTTTAGTCGTCCTTTTTTTGTTTTTGTAAATATTATATAACTCCTAATTTAAAAATATAAAAAAAAAAACTACTTTTTCTTTCATTTCTCTCTAAAACGTTGCTTCCAAACATACCCTATGTGCAATATATATAGTTCTTAAGCAAAGATTCATATAAAGGTTGAAGTTGAATGTAATCAACATTCTTTACTAGTGGCACAATGAGCACAAATGTCACTTACGTATGAATGAATTGATTGTACTTGTATATGATTTATAGGTTAGGGTTATTTGAATTACAATGAGTACTTTTGACTCGAAAAGTGGAAATGCATGTTGAGGACACTGTTCAGTTTAGGTTTCAGTAATCACTACGATTAATAAGGACACCTTCCCAGAGAAGACCTCTTGAGTCAGCACCAACTAAATTAACGTGCAGATCATGATCAGTCCCTTCCTTAATTTGTTTGTGGTTCACAGTCTCAGATCCAAGAACACAATGTTCATGATTTTCCTAAAAGCTATCATGCCCACTTGCAATAAAGGGACGTAGCCGTAGCTTTCCCATGCCTTTAACCAATCACGATCAATATCAAGGGGCCTACACTTAATCATGGCAGTCAAAGAGCCCAAATTATTGAGTTATTAATGTGTGAAATTTACACAAATTCAATGAAGATATGCCCTTCTTGGTTTTAAAAAAGTGATGTTTGCATAAATTAACTTAAGTTCATAACGGTTAATTACCTGGATAACTTAATTTAATTTGATACTGAGCAACGTACATTAACTAATGCTTAAAAGAGGTCGTATAAGAACGAATATTATATATGGGTTTCATCTTAAGTCTTGAGGGTTTACTGAAAAATAATTTGTCAAAATGAAAAACAATGCCTGTGATTATGATAAAAGTATTTACACAGTAGTTCTAAATAAATGAGAAATAGTGATTTGGGCCTTCGGAATCGGGACGCCAATTGGGCTAGTTCTGAAAAAACGATTGTCATTAAACTAATTCTGTTACGGCACAATGGTTTGATCGAACAAAAAGTATAAACTGCGTCCATGTATGATAAACAACGATTTAAGTTGAATCATCTGAACTCAAAATCTGAAATGGAGCAATTTGTGCTATTAACACAAAATTATATAGATGGAGACGGACTTAAGGAAAGCACGTGACAGAGGAGTACTACCAATAAGATAAGACTAGACCAACCATACCAACTGAGTATGACACTATATCTTAACCCAAAACCTTAAGGCATTGGGTTTATTGGTCCTCCCACTTATATGCACTTCACTTAATTCATTACCAACTAATGTGAGACTCATCACACTTAAATACTCCAACAATCTCCCCCTCAAGTGTTAAATTCATCATTGGTATGCTCCCCCCTAACCGAGTACCCAATCCTAAAGTACTCAACTCACCTCCTAGCCAAACACCTTGCTAACCCGAGCCCAACCTGGCTCTGATACTATTGTCAAGGGAGTTTAGGGGAAGCCTGTGGCGGGGGGTCCACCACCAATGGGTTAAGGCTAGACTAACCATACCAAGTGTATTTGACACCACATCTTAACCCAAAACCTTAAGGCATTGGATTCGTTGGTCCTCCCACTTATATGCACTTCACTTAGCCCATTAGAAATCAATGTGGGACTTATTACACTTGAATACTCCAACAGGCCTTCGTGTCAATGGAACTATTTCAACCCATATGTTGAATTGTGTCAATTGATCATAAAATTTAAAACATAGTGACATGTGTATATTGTTAGGACACGATTCCTCAAATAATCAATTCACGGAAGCAATGTTGCCGGTCGGCAACCACTGTCAAAACTGGTTGACACACTTAGTCATTATCGGTTGGTTAATACAACAAACGAACTTTGTCTTCTTCGATCACAGAAGCACAGAAAAATGTAGAAAAATAGAGACAAAAGGATAAGAAGAAGAACACACACGATTTTTAGAGTGGAAAACCTTCTCTAATGCAGTGAAGTAAAAATCATAGGATACTAGTCCAGATCAAACTTTCACTATGAAAATAATGGGTTACGTGAAATCAAATCTTTCTAGAATCACTAAAGGAAACACTCAAACCTCACCTACAATGGTGGTTCTCTCAAACTTTACCAACAATGGTGGTTTTCTCTCAAATGTTTCTAAAGAGGTCTCTCTTTAACTTCTCTTCAGAGGATCGAATGTCAAAAGTTTTTGTTCAAAAGGTTTTCTCGACCTTATATAATTGTGGGGAAAACCATTCCCCTTCTTCTGTTTTCTTTAATGTGACGGTGAGAGAGCATTTATTGGAGTGGTTGGAATATCATTTATTGAGCCTTGCACCCTGATATGCGGCGCATGCCCACAGCCTCCAAATTGCAACATTTCAACTTTAATGCGTCAGGTTTTTAGTTTTTCTGGTTGGGTCTTATCATCCCGACACCTTCACAGCAATCTTCAAATTTTCTTACACCGACTGGTTTCGTCATCAAATCAGCCTAGTTCTGGTCGGTATGAACTTTAGTGAGTTCAAGATGTTTTTCTTCTCTCACCGCCCCAATCCAGTGATACCGCACATCAATATGTTTCAGGGGGTGATGGTTTGAATTCTTCGCCAGATGAACGTGACTCTGGCTGTCACACTTTAGTTCATATTTGTCTTGCTCATGACCAAGTTCAAGCAGAAATTTCTTCATCCACATCATCTCCTTGCTGGCTTTAGTGGCAACAATATATTCAACCTTGATCATTAATAGTGCAACAGACTTCTGCAACTTTGATTGCCATGAGATAGCTCCTTTTGCAAAAGTTAATATGTATTCGGTCGTCGACTTCCTTGAGTCAGAATCTCCCCCAGATCAGCATATGTAAAGCCTTCCAGCTTGGCCTTACCTTCTCCAAATCAGAGGCACAAGTTGGTCGTTCCTTTCAGATACTTGAAAATCCACTTCACAGCTTCCCAGTGTTCCCGATCGGGATTGGATAGATACAGGCTAACAACTCCAACAATATATGCCAGGTCTAATGTTATGCAAACCATTTCGTACATTAAAAACTTTCGACTGCGAATTAGTATAGGATCTTCAGCTTGTCTTCCTTCTCTTAATATAATCTTAGACATTCTTTCTTATTTAGCTTTATGTGTTTGGCCAGGGGAGTGCTAACTGTCTTGGCTTGGTCCATGCTGAATCTCTTCAAAATCTTCTCAATGTATTTATCTTGAGACAACCACAGTAGCTTTCTAGGTTGATCTCTAATAACCTTGATTCCAAGAATTTATTTTGCAGGGCCAAGATCCTTCATTGAGAAGGACGAGTTCAACGCCTTTTTCAAGCTAGCTATCTTTTTCTTATTCTACCCCACAATTAGCATATCATCAATAGACAAAAGTAAAATCAGAAAATCTTCAACCTTATACCTCATCACAAAAACACAGTGGTCCACCTCTATCTTATGAATTTGTACTCAGTCATGAATGACTCAAATTTCTTATACCAATGTCGAGGGGTTTGCTTCAAGCCATACAAGTTGTTCTTCAATCAGCAGAGCTGTTCTTCTTTACTAGCCGCTCGTAGCCCATCAGGTTGTTGCATGTATATCTCTTCATCCAGGTCGCTATAAAGGAATGCAGTCTTCACGTCCATATGCTCAACTTTCGAGTCTATTGAGGCTGCCATTGCTAATACTTCCCAGAATGAGGTCAGCTTGACAACCAGATAGAATATTTCATCAAAGTCTATTCTCTTCTTCTGATTGCAACCTTTCACTACAATCCTTGCATTGTATCTTGGCTTCTGATCGACTGCCTCATGCTTGATCTTGTATATCTACTTGTTCTTCAACACATGTATCCCCTTAGGTCATTCAACCAACTCATAGGTTGGTTTTCAATCAAGGACTTCATCTTGTCCTGCATAGCCTTCTGCCAATCGTGTTAGTTGGTACACGACATGGCTTCATCATAACTTTGTGGCTCTTCTCTTCTGCCACCAAAATATACTCATTAGGTGGATATCTAGTGGACGGGCTTCCTATTCTAGTAGAGTGTCTTATTTCTAGTTGGTTAGGCTAATGGCCTTGCTCCTCATTCTCATTATAGACCTCTAGCTGATCGGCATGTGCATGCTCATCATTTTCCATATTACTGCCTGGTAGGTCATGATCTTCTTATGCATTTCGATTGGTATTCTCTTGAGTTATTTCTCCCCTGGTCTTAGTACAGACAAGAGGATCAGATTCTCCATGCCTTCTAGTAAACCAAACTTTAGGCTTCAAGATGTCTTTGATGGCCTCATCTTCATGGAAAACCACATCTCATCTTCTCACAACCTTCCTTCCGATAGGTTCCCAAAGATTGTATCCAAATTCATATCTTGGCGAACCAAGGTATATATACTCCTTTGTCTTGGCTTCAAGCTTCGCTATCTCATCCTTTGGAATATGCATGAAGGTCCTGTAACTAAACACCTTCATGTGATCATATATTGTCTTCCTACCGGTCCACACTTCTTTAGGGATTTCACTTTCAAGCGGTCTGGAGGGTGACAAATTAATCAAATCAATAGCAGTTCAGACTGCTTCATCTCAAAATGACTTAGGTAGTTCAGCATGTGATAACATGAATCTAACATTCTCTTCTATCGTCCTGCTCATCCGCTCGGCAACACCATTCAGTTGAGGAGTTTTGGAGGGTGTATTCTCCAGTCTTATACCTATCGCCTGACGTTAAGCTTTAAATGATCCATAATACTCTCCCCCTTTATCCGATCGAGCCGCCTTAAGTTTCTTCCTAGTCTCCCTTTTAACCATACTATATAATTCTTTAAATTCTTAGAGAACCTAGTCTTTAGTCTTCAATAGATATACCTACACTTTACGGGAATAATCGTCAATATATGAGATAAAATATTGAGATCCACTAAGAGATCTTTCCCCCATAGAGTAGACGTCGGTATGGACGAGGTCAAGAATACACCTGCGTCTCCTAGGTTGAGCTGGTTGGACAAAAGAAATTATGTGTTGCTTTTCAGCAAGGCAGTGCATGTAGCTCTCCAGCACATGCTCATTCCAGCTGGTCATTTGCTCTTGTCGTCTAGGTAACAAGCCTTTTTTGTTCAAAATTTGAAGGCTTTTTCACTCATATAGCCAAGTTTCTTGTGCCACAGCTTCACATTTCCTTCATCCGCCCAGATTGCATTGGCCTCTCCTCCATTAATCTTCCTATGCATCACATACAATTATCCTTCTTTCTTTCCTCAGACAACCACCAAGTTACCCTTGGCCAGTTTCCATCTTCCACTACCAAAGTAGTTGACTAATCCAACATCATCAAGCTTTTCGGCCAAGATTAGGTTCAGTCTCATATCAGGCACATTCCTGAACTCCTTCAAAACAAGTCTGCAACCAACATCAGTTGTCACCGTTACTTCTCCAACTTCAACAATCTTACTCGTGACTTGGTCACCCATCTTCCCAACTCCAAATTCATAACTTTTGTAATAAAAAAAAAAGCTCTCGTGTGAGATGACATGGAAAGAGGCACAGAATCAACTATTCACGCATAATCATCATATGCAATATTCACAAAATCCTCACCAAGAAGAAACACCTCATTATCAGTTTTGGCAATCACCATAGTGGTGGTTTTATCTTCTTTCTTCTTGGGCACAATCTGGTCAGGTTTCACATTACTGCTCTACTGATCCTTCTTTAGAGTCTGGCAGTAAGGTTTCTTGTTGGCTGACCTCCCATAGTAGAAGCAAGCCAGCTCATATTTAGGCCTCGACTGGCCTCTGCATTTATCACGGTTTGTATGACCATGACTCTTGCTCCTTCCTCGTCGGTCGGTCCAACCTTTGCTATCAGCAACATTCACTTCGAAAGTGCTAAAAATTCCATGTTCTCTTCTCTGAGACTCCTCATTCAAGAGGCTATCTGTAATAGTATCCATAGTCAACTTTCCTTCTGGAACTGAGTTGCTCAAAGCCACCACCAATGTATCCCAGCTATCTGGTAGTGAGCTGAGAAGCAACAAAGCTTGAAGCTTATCATCAATTTTCATCTCAGTATTTTATAATTGGTTCACAATGCCCTTAAAACGTGTTCAAATGCTGTATCATACTCATGAGATCCTTGTATTCTAGCATTACAAGTCGGCAAACTAGGTATGCTTTGTTCTTGGGAGTCTTCTTATGAATTTTAAACTTAAGCTTCGTCCATGACTCATGGGCATTGTTAAACTCAGAAACATGCTTGGAAAGGCTTTTATCTATGTACTTTCGGATCTTGGCAACGACCTTCCTATTCAAAATCTCTCATTCTTTCTCATTCTTTCCTTCAGGTCTATTTGCACTAAGGATAGGCTCGTACAGATCTTTGCAATGCAGGTGGTTTTCCATCATGAGCCTCCAATATGTAAAATTATCAGCTATCAACTTGAACATATCTCATCCGTGAGAAATAATGCCAATGGTTTGGTTTCCATCTCGTCTTCTTCGGAACCCTTTATAATCGAGCTATGATACCACTATTGGGACATGGTCCCTCAAATAGTCATTTCACTGAAGCAATGTTGCTGGTCAGCAACCACTGACAAAACTAGTTGACACACTCAGTAATTACCGGACAGTCGACACAACAAACAGACTTTCTCTTCTTCAATCACAGAAACACAGAAAATTGCAGAAAAATAGAGACTAAAGGAAAAGAAGAAGCTGACCACACAATTTTTAGCATGAAAAACATTCTCAAATGTGGGGAAGTAAAAACCACAAGACACTAGTGCAGATCAAACTTTCACTATGAAAATAATGGGTTATAAGAAATCAAATCTCTCTAGAATCACTAGAGGAAACTCTCAATCCTCACCTACAATGGTGATTTTCTCTCAAACGTCTTTCTCTAACTTTTCTTGAGAGGATCGAATGTCAAAAGTTTTTGTTCAAATGGTTTTCTCAACCCTTCCCCTTCTTCTGTTTTCATTGATGTGATGGTGAGAGAGTATTTATTGAAGTGGTTGGGAATATTATTTATTGAGCCTTACACTCTAATATGCGGCGTATACCCACCAAGCTGCAACATTAAATGGAGGAACAATAACCTACTTTCATATATGTAAGTATTCTTATAGGAAAAATTGAATATCATGTTGCATGATATAATATATGTCATGTTGTGAGACATAGAAATGTGTGCTACTTTTATTTTATTTTTTGTTTTAAAAAAAATTAAATAGGCTCCACATTTTTTGTCTTATAATTAATGGGAAAACAACATCTGGTGTTACTGCAAATGTTTTCTCCTCATGCGATAGACTCAAGAATTTTTTTTTTTATTTTATTTTATTTTTTATTTTTTTTAAATGGTAGGCCCTACTATAATTTTGTTTCAGCTGCAGAAAATAAAATTTTGCAGCCACATGAGAGATACAAAGCCCATAATTAATATGACATGCTATGTCATACAACATGATACTCAATTCTCTCATTATTATAACTTTTTATTATGATTTATAGTATACTGGTCATTGAGTGGGGAACATTCTTCCTCCTAAACTTAATAATAAAAAAAAAGATAAAATAAATAAAGCAAAAATTACTATGGCGATGGAGGTAGGTGGTAGCAGGGTCTATCATGCTACCGTGAAGGGGTGATGATTCTATGTAGCAAACACAAGGACCCACATCTCATCTTAATTGTTTAGGCAACACATTCGATTTCCTCGTATTAAACAAGGTCAATCATGGCTTACCAGAATGCCAATGGGAAAAAAGAAAAAAAGCTGACAAATTTGTCATGTAGGATTTTAATTTTTAACTGACAATGCCATGAACGCATGTTCATGTGAAAGAGTTTCTAGCTCCAAAATTGCGCTGCCTTTTCCACCACATTAACTTTTGGGTTTGATACCACGCCTCTTTGATGGTCCCCTCACCCCATTCATCTGTCGTTGCTCTCTCACTTTCACAAGAGTTGACAAAACAAGAATTTGAAAACACCACATAAAATAAGCAATCGCTAGAATACAACAGCTCTGGCTTTTTCCCTTATTGGGAGAGGAGGCGCTAGAATGCAACCCCTCTGCTGTATTTCAAAGTGGCAAGTAACATTTGTCCTGCACAAAATCCCCCCACTATTTCATTTTTATTGCACACACACTAATATATTCCTCGTCTATGAAGTATTGACACTTCAAAAATTCTGACGTGTTATGTTCGACACTTCGTGACACTTTTCGACACTCCGACACTCTCCGACACTCCAACATGCATTGTAAAGACTCAAAAAAATGTTCAAAGATTGTGTTGCGTTTTTAGTTCTAATTATTAGATTCGTTGGATTACGATTACTATCTTATTGAGTTTAATATAAATATTTGAGATATCTTATATTTCTTTGCAAAATTTATGAGTATTATAAGTTTAACTTCATTTTTTTTGTTAAATTATTGAGTATTAAATATAATATACATTACATAAATTAAAAATAATATTTAATATCAAAGCGTGTCCTAACATGTCGAAATCTAATATTTTTTAGAATTAACGTGTCGAAATATCGTGTCTCGTGTCAATATCGATGCTACATAGCTCCTCATATATAAAAATCAAATATTTTCTTTATCCTTTTCCTTTAGTAAAGAAGCCAAATCTTAGAGCAACAATAAAATTATTGGATGATAAAAAATCACAGGTTCAAATTTAAAAAATATTTAAAAAAAGTTAGAAGAGAAAGATGTCAAATGTTATATATATATATATATATATATATATATTAAAATTAATTTATTATTAAATACCTGTTTTGTTTGAATTTCAAAGAGGTTCATAATAAAAAATATTTGACTCACACTAATTCAAACATGGACTACCTTATTTTATTATTCAATATTTTCACTCAATTTTTTACTTTGGAAACAATATCATGTTAACACGTTATAATTTTTCGCAAATATTTTATGGGAAGAACTATTCTCATATTACATGAGATAAGTTATTCTTCTTATATATCATTCGATAATTGTGTCATCTTTTTTTTTTCTTTTTTTTTTCAGGTGATAGAGTCCACAAGTTTATCTCTATGATATGAGATAACTTATCTCCTTTAACATGAGAGTAATAAAGCTCATATTTTATATAAATCAAAATTTCAGAAGTGAGAATATTTATTGGGAATATTATTTTTCATGTTGCATAAAACAAATTGTCTCATGCAATACATAAAAAGGTGAATGTCTGTTATCAAAAAAAAAAAAAAAAAAGGTGAATGTGATCCACTTGCTTTTTTCTCTCCTTTTTTTTAATAGATCTCATTTACTTTTTTGTAAGTTAAGATAATTTATGTCATATAACATAAGAAATAATATCCTCATATTTATATTATTATATTATAATATTTTGATGAAGGAAAGTAAAGTCGAAGCAGATATATATATATAT
Organism: Gastrolobium bilobum; assembly: GCF_033153095.1. Taxonomy (NCBI): domain Eukaryota; kingdom Viridiplantae; phylum Streptophyta; class Magnoliopsida; order Fabales; family Fabaceae; genus Gastrolobium; species Gastrolobium bilobum. The sequence continues at coordinate 57,114 of NW_026899527.1, forward strand.
ATATATAAAAGAAAATATTTATCTCGTTATTGAAAATAATTATCTTATATTATACATTCATGAAATTTTGTGCTAATTTTTTTTCTTAATTAGGGACACATATTTATCTCACACACGATATGAGATTAGTAACTCCCGTATAAAAAAAATGTTAATGAAACAAGTTGTGGTGAACATAGTACATGGACTGAAAACAACGGGAGCCTTCTAGATAGGTTCGAGGTTTTTCGGCTCATTGGTTAAAGAAATTGGGACCACGTACTGCAACTACGAGATACGTCGCTATGATATTATAATAAAAAAATACTATACATTCTTAAAATAGACAATTAATTTTTATTACTTTAACTTATCTAACAAGCACTTTCAAATATTAATAAGTTCTGTTAATTGTTCTAAACTACATAAAATTACTCTTACAATAATAAATAAATATTCCCTCGTCCATGTATCAAAAAAAAAAAAATATTCCCTCGTCAAGTTGGCCTACTAGTGCTTATTTTGCTTACTGGTTTTGGGTTTTCTAATTCTGGATTTCAGTCTCGTAATTCACAACTTAGGAAGCACTAGCATATATATACGTATTTGCTGAGCTAAGCCTCCATATATTATATATCATCTTTACTCCATTTTTAAAAAAATGAATTTATACACCTCAGTCGCTTCTTTTACCGATTTATATTTTTTTATTTTAAAGATTAGAGTGATAGATTGGGAAAGATAATTTAATTTATTTTTTCTAACACAGACAAGGAAAAATAAAATAAAAAGTAAATTACTAAATTAGTCTCTAAGATTGGTTTTTGTGATGGTTATCCATCTACAGATTGTAACAAATTACAATGAAGGAACAATATATCAAACAAAATTTCCTTGGCACCAATGAATTGCTACCACATTTGCTAGATGTTCTCAAGCGTGGCTTTTACAGTGTTGAATGAAGAGGAAGTGTGAATTTTAGGCAGAGAGTCATGTTTTCATAGCAGAGATAAGTTTTTTTTTTTTACATATTAGAACTGAAGTAGGAGACTGAGGTATGTTGGTCTAGTGTTGAACCAATTAGATCTCGAGATTAAATCTGTTGTTTTTTATTCCCAAAAATATTTCAATAGATACATGCACACACACAAAAAAAAGCTAATTATACAGGTTTTTTTTTTTTTTTTTGGTTCACTTGTGGAGTTAAATTCTCATCAAAGCGAGTCAAGGGAATAACTCTCTACTAAAGGACACGGCAATGAGGAATACTGAGCATGTTTGGTATGATGTATAAAGTTTGATAGTATAAGCTTATGTTATATATTATGACATTTTCAGTTGTTTGGTATGACCATTGTATAAGCTTATACAGCAGAATCTCTTAATATATCAAAATGATGTATAACTTAATCAGACCTAAGAGGATGAGATTAAGTCTGATAAGGAAATGATGTATTAATATTGCTTACAAGTATAATTCTTAAGAACTAATATATCATTTCAATATTAAAATATTAAAATAATTTTTAATATATTAATTTTTAAAATATTAGAGGATATTATCTTGTACAATATCATACCAAAAGCTGGATAATATTAAAATTTAATCAAATTTTATACAATCAAATCTTATACTATCAGACTTTATTCTATACTATAAACTAAACATGCCGTTAACTTTGAGTCTGATTAACTGCGTATCTTTTATAAAGTATAGGAGAAAAATATGATGACTTTTTTTAAGAAATTTCCGGACCAAAAATACACATTATTTCCTTCTTTCTATCTAATCAATCATTGAAAATCACAATAGTGAACGAGAACATACTCAAATTCGAAATTGAATTAACGGAGTATATTAAAATTTTGAACACCAATTAACGAGGAAGGATATATTTATAACTTAAAAATTTTACAATCTCTCACCATCAAATTTTAATTGATGATTTCGGTAATTTAATGATTATAATTTAATAAGAATTAATAATTAATTAATAAATATAACTAAATAATGATGAAGGTTATACTTACAATCTTTTTTTTATAACCTCTTATAATCATATCTTAACACCGTTGATTTTCGTCAATCAACGATTATCATTTATTGTGAATTAATAATTAATTAATGAGTTTAATTTACAAAAATCATAACCGTTGATTGACGAAAATCAACGGTATTAAGATATGGTTGTAAGAGGTTGTAAAAAATAATAATTATAAATATAACCTTCTTCCTAAATAAATTATAACCATTAAATTGATAGAAATTAATGATTAAGATTTGATAGTAAAAAATACAAAAATTTTAAATTGTATGTATATCTCTCCTCCTAATTAATATATATATAAAAAAATATGAGTCCAAAGCGAATACGAATTCTTTATCTCATTCTCAGCGTGAACGTAAGACATAAAAATTGTTGTTAGAATTACATCAGTGCCCCTGCAGCAAATAAAAACGTTGAGAATAGCTTTTCATTGTTCTCAGATTTCCAAAAATATGAAAATCAAACTGATGATCTTAATGCTTAGAGAGTTGAAAATCACATTTATCAAAATTAAAAAAATTTAAAAAGAGTTGAAAATTGTATCATAAATTTTCCCAATACTGCTGTCGTTACTAACTCCGTCTACCAATCCAACTGTCCAGTTTCTTAACTTACAATACAAACCACATATATATATTCACATGATTCACGCTGTCGGTGCTTACTGATCCTATCCGCGTGGGTCCCATAAATAATCAACCCAAGGGCATTTGGTTGACTGGATATTTGATAGAAAATAAATTATTTTTTATCCAAAAATTATGATTTTTAAGAATATGATGTGAAAATAAATTTTTTAAAAATATTACTAAAAAATTGTTTAATAGAGTTTAGTTATTTTCAGTAATGTTGAGTTTTTTTTTTTTATTATGTTTGATTGTATTAAAATTTTTCTTTGTTATGAGAATCTTAGAATATCATTCCCTAAGTGATATCTTTAGATAGTATTTTCAGAAAATTTTACACACAAAATAAAATTTTGAAATTTTTTTAAAAATCTCGTACTAAACGTGAATAAATCTTTTAATTTTTTGGGAATCTTAAAACACTGAATTTGATATTCTCTTTTATTAAAAAAGAAAATTATTAAAATTTAAAGGAAAATATAAAAAAATAATGGATAAAAAGTACCCAAAAAAATTCTTTTAATAAAAGAGAACAACGAATTCGATACTCTTGATACATTTTTCTCGTCAACCCCCTTATATTTTATAATAGTACCCGTAACATACTTTAGACACTATACAATGTTTCTCGGTTGTTCTTAACATCTAACAAACAACAAATGTAGTTGTTACATTCATATACAGTGGCAGAGCCACCAAGGCATTTTAGTCACTATTAAAAAATTTAGCTGATGTCAAGATAGTTGTTGTTATATAATTATGTTAAAACCTGGCAAATTTTCAAAAAAATTGAAATATAATTTGCTATATTTACTTAGTTATACATGAAACATGTCTAAATTAACTAGTGCGAAAATACCTATAAAGTGCATAGCTTTGTTACTGTTTATATATGTATATATATATGATTGGATTGAAATAATTCAACAATAAATAAGATTTTGGTGGCTATAAACAATCGTCACCTTATGTGTCATGGACTAGTGGCTATTGGCTGGTTTGGCTCAATCTTTTCTAGAAAAATTCCTGGCTACAGAATCAGAATAAATAAAGAAAGAAAGATAAATTTGCTGAATGCTGTGCTTATATAATTGCGTTTTTTACCATATCGGATGCGAGAAATCTATGTTTGTTTTATGTGAAATCACAATGAGATTGATCTCTTATGTTACATTTATTTCGAAAAAATGTGTGTCTCTTTTTTCTAAAAATTAATGAGGTCCATTTTATTTGTCTCTTAACATGAGATAACTTATCTCATACTACCTGAGAGAAGTAATCCCCTTGTTTTATTTTATTTTCGTGATTGTCGATGGGACAATTGACTTTTTTTTTAGTGTTTGGTAGAGGAGAAATTTTTTTATGTGGAAATCATGTTTTCGGTAATATGATGGGAAAATGAGTTTTCTGAAAATATTACAAAAATGTTATTTGGTAGGCCAAAATATTTCCAGAAATATTAGATTAATTTTCTTAATATTATGATTGGTTATTTTTGTCTGAAAAATTAATCCATATTTTTTCATTGTCTAGAATTCGTGAAATACCATCCTCTCGATGGTATTTTTCGATGGTATTGTGGTTTAGAAAAAATTCACACAAAGCGGAATCCTTTGAAAATGACTTTCCCACGAAAATTGTCTCCAATATGCTATCAAATATGGGATTCTAGAAAATTCACCCTCACTTTTCTAGGCATCTAAAAATAATTATCCTACCAAACACCCATAAGGCGAGGGAAAGGAAAGGAAGACGAGAATTTTATTAATCTCTTTCTTTGTTTGTGAGTAATAAAAAGTGAGGGGAAGGAATTGAAGATTTTCACAAAATCTTCCAAAAGTTTTCTTATCCTTAAAATCAAAGTTCCCTCAATTTTAGGGTTTAGGGGAGAAATATTAAAAATTACTTATATATCTTTAGCATTAAAAAGTGAAAACTACATAAGAGTGAATCATTTTTTAAATGTGACATAACTAGAAAAGTCTCAAATAACAAAATAATTTATCTACAGAAAATATTCTATAGAAAATTGCGACGAAATTTTCAACAAAAATCATATTTCTTCAAAAATAGAGACAATTTTTTTTCTTCGCCGAAATTAAAGATTAAATTAGAGACGGAACAAGATTTGTTCATAATAACATACAATATTTTTGACGGAAATAAAATTTTGTCAAAACTCTTGACGAAATCAAAATTACATCAAAACCTTTTCATCAAATTTTTTTAAAAAAAATATTTCTGTCAAAATTTTCGATGGTACACATATCTGTTGACATTTTTTTTATGAAAAACATTTTCGTTGAAAATTTTGATGGAAAAAATTTCTGTCAAATTTTTTGACAAAAAACATTTTGGTGAAAACTCCGTCGAAAGGTTCACCAAAATATTTTCGTCAAAATTTTTAACAAAAAATATTTTCAAAACACATTTCTGTCGAAAATTTTCAATGAAAAATATTTTCGTAGAAAATTTGGTCAAAACTTTTTATGGAATCTAAATTTCGTTGAAACTTCCGACAGAAACATTTTCGTCAAAATTTTTAACGAAAAATATTTCCGTCGAAATTTTCAACAAAACACATTTCAAAAGAAAGTTTTCTACGAAAAACATTTTTGTAAAAAATTTCGACAAAAAAATTTCCTTCAAAATTTTGGAGAGAATCTAAATTTCATCCAAATTTTCGACGAAAATATTTTTTCATCAAAATTTTCAACGGAACATATTTCCATCTTAAAATTTTGACGAAAAACATTTTCGTAAAAAGTTTTGCCCGAAAACATTTGTGTCAAAAATTTCTACAGAATTCTTTTTTTTTTTCGTCGAAACTTTGGATGGAATTTTTTTCTATTGACAATATTTAAGAAATTATTTTCGTCAAAATTGTGGACAGAAGTTAAATTCCGTCGAAAATTTTGACGGATAAAAAATGTTGTCGCCTTTCGATGAAAAAATTCCGTTAAAAACATATTTTTCATCGTTTGAAACGTACAAATTCCATGGAAAATATAATCTTTTTTAGTAATAGGAAAAAGTATATAAATACTTTTGTTTTTTAAAATTTAAATTTAATTTAATTTGTAAAATATAATAACTATATTAATTTTTAAAGAAAAGGGCAAAACGATAAAACTATCTCATTAACCTTTCATTTTTGTCGCTTACCATTTTTTTAACTCTCAAACAAGTGAAGGGAATATCCTTATATTTCTTTCCCTTCCTTCCCTTTCATCCCCTTTGAATCTCCTTCCTTTCCTTTCCCTACAAACTCACAAACAAAGCCTAAGAATTTTTAAGATAGGAGCAAATCAAATGATATATTCAACTTAAAAAAAATAATCAAATTGAAATATAGAAAATCAATTTAGTTAAGATTTTTTAAAAATTATTAGAATAATATTTTATTAAAAGAATGGGGGATTTCCTATGCTTACAACCATTAAATTCGAATATTTACTTAATCATATAATTTGAAAGAATTTTTTCTTTCCTTTTCTATTTTTCTTTTTTTTTATTCTTATTTCTTTTCGATTATTTGTAGCCATTGTTGGACAAGTGACTTCTTATAATAAATACTTTCCGAACACCTAGAGGGATGGTAAATAGGTGTTCTGATTTTTTCAAAAACTTTTTGCGAGTAGATCTTTAAATTTGATTAGCCTAAAGAAAATTGAACTAATAAGTTCAAGAGACACACCAAAGTAAATAAAATGACCGTCCTTAATATATTTTGTTATTTCCAATTTAGTCAACAATCACACTAATATAACAATGCTATTATTTTACTTCAGGTCCTTATTACCCAAATGTTAGAATGATGCAATAATAAAATTTGTGTACCTGGCCTTTTTATATAGAGTACAAACGCAGCTTTACTTTCTTACTCAAATCGTAAAATGATTCACTTCCAATGATAAAAAATTTATTAATCAAGTAGCTTAAAAAATTACTTCAATGAACACACTAATATAATAGCAATGGGTAAGAATTAATATGTTGTTGACAGAATAAGACTAACAGGACTAATAAGCAAAATTGCTGAAACACTTATTTAGTAGAACAAGTCAGAACAATTAAAGGGTTACAACACAAATGTATAACTAGAAAACTGCTACAACACTTTCGAACCAGAGAACAATGTTACTTTCAATGTCTATTTAGAAATTTAAAAGGATAAGTAAGAGAGAAAGATACACAAATATATCATGGTTCACACCCCCTAGTGCAATGGGATACTACGTCGAGACTGAAGTACCTGTTGATATTTTATTGATCACAAAACAGTGTTATACAAACACGATTCTCACACACAATCAATCAAAATATCCAAGAATTATTCTAGTATCCTAACAGCTCCAAGGATTGGTCCTCAATCCAAGCCAACGAGTACTATACATCCACTAGATCAGATCCCTACACCCTTATAGGATCTTTAGTGCTCTAGGACTTGAGACCACACCCCCAAGCCAAGCTAGGGTCTCTAACCCTCTTGGTTAAGACTCACACACACTAGAACAATTCACACACAGGCACAAACAAAATCAATCAATACAATATTCAACGATAATCAAATCAGAAAGAAAGAGAATTGGAAAGATAACACCTTATTCCTGCAAGATTTACAATATACCTATCTCACTAGTATTATATCACAAAAATGTATAATTCAAGTTTCAAAAACTTATAAATAATGCAAAGAAGATTAATACCAAAGAATATACCAATAATAAATCAAAAATAATAATAATTAAAAAGATAAACCTAGAAATTTCACGACGAAGCTCCAAGAATATTGAAGGAACTCTTGATTTCTTCAAATTTAGTTTCAGAAATTTGTCAAGAAATTAAAAGTAAGAATGGTCTGATTCTATCTTTCTTTTCATGATTGAAACACACGGAGAAAAGACTTGAAGGCTGGGTCACTTTTTATGATCTCTTGAGGAAGGAAAATCGCCAAAATTTAGAAGAGATTGATCACAAATTTGAAGTTGTTTTTCACAAATTTCTAGTCTATCTCGCGAATTATCTCTCACACCAAGACTTGAGTTTTTTCAGTTCTTGGAAGAAGATTTCTTATGTACATATCATGAAGAATTCAAAATGATGGAGAGAAGAGTAAAGCTTTTTTTCTTTTACTTTTTGTTGTCAAAAGTCCAATTGACGTGACAGTGGGAGGGTCATGATGCACCGACACTTCAAAAATCCTGACATGTCGTGTTCGACACTCCCCAACACTCTAACATGCATTGTAGAGACTCAAAACAGGATTCAAAATTTGTGTTGCGTTTTTAGTTCCGACTATTAGATTCGTTGGATTACAATTACCATTTTATTGAGTTTAATATAAATAATTGGGATATCTTATGTTTCTTTGCAAAATTGATGAGTATTACAAGTTTAGGTCCTTTTTTTGTTAAATTATTTAATATTAAATACAATATATACTATATAAATTTAAAATATTATTTAATATCAAAACGTGTCTTAACGTGTCAAAATCTAACACATTTTAGGATTAACGTGTCGAAGTATCGTATCGTGTCTCGTGTTCCGTGTCAATGTCGGTGCAACATAGGTGGGAGGGTACATATTCTGATTTATTTTTTAATTTGGTAAAGCTACTTTAGTGTACTTTCAAGTGTGGCCTAGCTAATACATTTAACATTAAGCTCAAATCCTATAGTTTTTTTATTTTTTAATCAAAAGGTGATGTTTAGTATAACACCTCACAATTCTAAATCAAATATTAAAATATTAAATGAGAATTAAAGGAAAGGATTAGTGAAAATCCTAAAGATTAGGCCAAAATACAAAGAAAGGGCAAAACAGTAATTAGCCAACACGCAACCTTAGGAAGACAAAAGTTGAGTAGAAGGTCTCAGATGATAAAAATAACCCTGGAATTGGATTCAGAATGAAAAATTGAGTGGTTAGGCAAGTCTCAGAAAATTCAGTGAATAATGTTTTTATCGGGTAAAAATACCGCAGTATAGTTGCATCGTAAAGTGTGTCGATTGAGTTTTGAGCTCTAGGTTTTACATATGAGGTATAAATGGTTTTTAGAACTAGGGAGTACAATTTCTGATAAAATTTGGTGGAATAAGTAAGTTTGGGGAAGCGTGCCAACGGCGCGCGCAACAGCTAAAAGCAGCACTTTCTTCGAACGACCGGAAAACTCCGGATTCGTATGATCAAGTATAATTCAAGGACAATGGTTAATGTTAAAAATTAGAGTTTCTAAATAGGTTTTGAATTTATGGATTTTTAGTGGAATCAGAGGAAAATTCAAATAAGTTTGAAACGCGTGAGGTGGCGGGGGACCCACCCCACTTAAGTAGGACATGCCACATGTGCATAACACCATTGTTCATCATCATCTCTCTCTTCCCTCTTCTTTGAACCCGCGGCAACCCCTCCAATCTTTTTCTTTCCTTGCTAAATCACTCAAAACCTAACCAAATCATGAAAAGTTTGTGTTAAAATTCATTGGAAATTGCCTTCTAAAACCATTGGTGGTACTCCTAAGCCTTGAAAGCTAGTAGTTTGTGAGATATCCTCCCCCTAAGTCAGAGGCCAAGTTGCATATATTTGTGTTCATGGAGCTTTTAGATGCTCCAATGGTGGAGTATGTTTAGGAGGAGCCTTGTGCCAAGCTTTGAGGTGAGTTTCCTTGCATTTTAACAATTTAATCTTGTGATTGATTTCATGAACCCTAAAGGGGGATTTTGTGATTGATGTGTTTAGAGAGCTTAATTGGAAAATGTGTATTAGATGATAATGTCTTAGAATTATGTGTAAGAGCCAAAAATGCAATGAAAATTATTGGTGAAAAATATGAATTTTAACTTAGGAAAATTGATGGTGTCATGACTTCGAGTTTTGAAAATGTGTTAGCATTGGATTGGTGAGTGGTTGTATGATTGTGTGATGTTATAATAGGATTGTATGAGATGTGGAATAATGAAATTGGATTGAAAATCTCTTCGGAATTGCCTTGGTGCAATTCGGCCATTTAGGGGAAAAGTGAGGGAATTGTGTTGAAAAATTATTTGGATGTTGTGTTATGTAATAAAATGGTAAATAGAGGGGTTGTGTGGTGGTTAGAAGGTTGGAAAACCAATGGAAAAATAGTTGAGAGTGTTGAGGGTGTGATTGGACATAGAGCAAAATATTAAGCAAAATAACGTTTAAAAGACATAAAAAGAAAAACGGCACTTGATATGGCCTTTTGGCAACCTAAAGATGCCTAATAAAATGAGAAAGAAAATTCAGAAAAATAAATCTCAAACTTACACATGTTTGGCCGAACCTACAAGGGTGTACAGGAGGTTTTGATGTTTTTCGTATTCTGATAGAATTTTCGTGTACTGATGATTCATACATGGTTGTTGTAGGTTGTCGTACGTTGATTTGAATCCCGAACCGTGAGTCGGTGGATTGCCCATGGTCCTGGACCAAGTGGGATTGAGTTAAGTGATTAGAACCATGCTTGCGTAATTAATGACTCGCATGTGTTTGTATGAGTTTTAAGTAATTGGGAATGTCCTCTATGCAGGCATTTCTATTGAGTAACAAGCTCAGAGAATATACTGCTTTAGAGCTAGGTCGAGAGGCTTATTAAGGTAACCTCTTGGTAATGGGGCTTGATCCTCTTACGTGTTCCACCATGCCCGTTGAGGGTGATGGTAGGAAATGTATGTAAGTAATGTAGAATAACATGATCATGCATTTAGTATGTATATAGGTACATAGAATGTACCGAGTCTCTGGCCAGTAGACAGTTTTGCCTTCGGGTGTTTCGAACTTCCACTGGATAGGTCTCCGAGAGGGAGTTCCAGTTGACCTAGAGTCGTGGTGTGTGATCCGGATAGGAGCACACTAGGAAGTCTCGGGTGTGTGTGGATGGGAGGGGTACCTTGGTTGGATGTTCTTGGAACACGCCTTGGATGAGACCCGTAGGCTTATTTGCCGAGCCATTATGCAGGACGTTGCGTGGTATTGGTAGCTACCATTCTAGCTTCGTCGTATTTTGTATCCCTATATTCTCCAGTTTCTCTAAATCCCTTGCTATATCCCGTTTTTCAAGATGTTATTGTATATTATTTATATGCATCGAAGTGAGTCATTGGACGGAGTTTTCTCCAGAACCTCTGGGTTACTGAGATATATTCGTATATCTCACCCCGTCTTGGGGGCTTTATTTCAAGAGGTAGTAGTGGCACAGGAGCGGCGGGTAAGAAGCCCGTAGGATGAGTCGTTGGAGAACTCGTTATATTTTGCATTTTGATGGCCATTGGGCCTAGGCTAGACTTAGGTCATGAACATTGTATATGTGGTTAGGATGAGTTTCATGTCATATTTGTTCATGCTATTTTTTCCTAAGTCTAGGTACATGTAGTTTATGTCATTTTAAGCTTATGTTTCATGTTGTAATTTAAAGTCATGAATTTGTAAGTTGTAATATTTAAATGAGATGTTGTAATTATACATGGATATTTGATGTAATATGATGGAAGATCCTTAGGCCTATTTTAGGATTATGATTGTGTGTATGCTTAGAAAATGCATGTAAATGGACTTTGATGATCAAAACGTATTAAGTATTAATCAAATGAGCAGTATGATATGAATGTATACTAACTATAAACTGAGTTGGGTTGTAAGTGCCCCAAGGCATTGTTGGTCCTTGTGTGTGCCACCCATTGATTATTAGGTACATTAGAGGTCTTAGAACACATTTACAATTTGGAGATTTTTGGAAAAACAAAGGAAACTCTGGCGAATTTTCTGTAGAATTGGCAGAATTTAGGCAAACTTCAGGAGAGAATATCTCCCTCCACAGAAGTTCGATAGGAACATTACATACGCAATTTTGAAGCTTGTGATGTCCTCTATCTTGTGGTAAAATTTGGTAAAATATTAGGTTGAACGTCGGCCTGAAGATGGCAGTGAGTGTAGACTGCCCATTTGCTTACTACACTTGTGACAGTTCTGGATCGGTTTTGGGAAAATTAGTCCCGCTTCATTACTTGGTCAAATTAGGTGTATGATATATCAAATTTAAGCTTAAGGTGTCTAGTTTGTTGTATAGAAATGTGAGAGAAATTGGTTGAGTGGATTTTCTGCAGTCATTCGTGGAGTGAGCGATGTTTGGAGCTGTTTTGGGGTTGGTTGGCAGTTTTGCTTGTCCAACTTCAAACGGCGATATCCGGAGCAAACGAACTATAAATAACTCGTGTGATAGCTTTATGGAAAGGTAATTGAGTGTAGAATAACATATCAAAATATGGGAGGCTTGTATAATTCAGTTTATCCGCAGAAAATTAATGACCAAACCATGTTCAGAGGAGTAGAAAACGTAAAAGTGAGAATTATGCTAAGTGGGTTTATGGGAACCCCTTAGTGACTTATAGTAAGTAAAATAAGTTATAAAATTAGTCTAAATAAGTATTCTGCAAAGATTTTACAGTTACGGTCACAGCTTTTAATTATTACGCTTTTTATTGTTTTAAATGCTCGCGTAATAACGGAAAAAGTTTACTCGCATTTTTATAAATGAATTGCTGTAATTGTAACTGCGCTTAATATCATAATTATTGTTAACAATACCGGTGTACAATGAGCTGTTACATTTTATGGTATCAGAGCAGTTTTGTTAGGGAACTCTGATAATGTATAGCTGTGTTATGTGCTGCATAGTTGTATGTAGATTCTTATCGATTACTGCATATATGATTCCTTAGTGTGGGTTTGATCAACCCATTCCTTTGTGTTACATGTGTGGTCATCGTAAGGAGCCTGCGTGGCAACCCAGGAGCACCAAATATAAGTCCTTCGCCTGATGTTGTGGCTGCAATATTAATTGCTTCATGGACATGAGATGACGGTAAGTAAAAATATAAATATTAGAGGACTTAAGGAAAACAGACATAAATGTTTTGTCTGACCATTGTGTTGAAATTTATAAAGTTGTATCATAAGTAAAAATTGTAAACAAACCTATGGTGTGTACAATATTAGCATAGGAGAAATTTGTAGTATTGTGGATAATAAATATATAATTGAGATGGGTTTATAGTATGAAGGTAGTATTGGTAAAGTTCCTATGTATATGTGTAGTGTAGTAAAACAATTATGTACAGGTGGACTTGGTGAATGGACTTCATTAAGGTGAGTGACTTAGAACCTGATGAAGTGTTGAAAAATGCGAACAGGTATGCTTAGGTATGAGTTTGAATAAATTATGTTTGATTAGAAGTTATAAGTCCCTGATAAAAGGTGTACGCTTGAATAAATTAGGATGGTTAAAGTAGAGAAACAGATGGAATATATGATGTCTAATCCTAAGGGATTTGACCACTTGAAATTATTATGCTATGAGGTGTTAGTTTGAGAGATATTGAAATATGGGATTTAAATCCATAAAGAGGTAGTATATAACATGAGCACAATGAAGACATCTTTTTAGAAAGCGATAAAAGAAATAGTATATAACATGATTGATTCATCACGCCGAGTAAAAAGTGATTTCGTATTGTAGAGTATACAATCATTTTTTATGATGAAGTAGGAACGATGTAGAGTTGGAACACTAAAAAGCTTATAAATAAAGGATCCTAAGTTGTTAGAAGAGATTTTATCCCTTCCTTTGGAGAGGCTTGATCTTTTTCTTTATTACATAGGGAATCTTCTTATTTTAGAGATCGTGAACACTATGAATCTTGCAAGTCTTTAGATAGCCTTGTATAAACTAATGGAGAGCCTTCTTGTTTGTATTGAATTCTGATCCTTTTGTATCAGTTCTTGTATAGAAATCAAGGATTAAAGGTCTCCTCTAGAGTCTCTCCAATCGTTTCTTTCCCTTTCCATTATACTTTTATCTTTCATTTGACTAGGAGATGGTTTAACCCAAATGATCTTTGTTATAGTTTAATTTCTTTTAATGTAGTATTCATTTTTTTCCCTTTGTTAATGTTGTATTGTTTTATTCTTAATGTGTTTATGGACTGACCACCAATAAATCAATTGCAATGAAGTATGCTAAATTGCTAGCATTGTGCAAGGGTGATAATTTTCAATACGACCTGCTGATACGACATTACATGAAAAATTCGTGTTCGATTTGACTCGTTTTCAAATTCTTGTCGTGCTTGTGTTAGTAAAATTTGACCCGAAAAAATTTGTGTCATGTCGTGTGTAAACCCGCAAACACAAAATTGACATGCATTAAACTTCTTATAGGTTATTCATATTGTCTCATGTCATAAATAGGTTATTTTTGTCTTATCATGTCGTGTCGACCTCCATAATAAATAACACAAGTTGGGATTAGCCGATTATTTATGTCATGTCATTTATTGTCAACTTTCACAATAAGCGACGCACAATGAGTTTGCAGATTATTCGTGTCGTGTCAACTCGCAAAATAAGTGGGTCATGTTTGTGTTGAAGGTTTTAACTCGATTTCAAATTCGTGACGTGTCAACACGAATTGTCACCCCTAGAATTTTGCATACAACCATGATCATGGAGATACTACTACACATATGTATCGCACCAGGTAGGTCAGGGTCACACATGTGCAATTACCCTAAGGATGTTTCTTCTTTATGCTTGATTAGTGAATGGGATTGAGTATGATAACTAGTGTGAACTTCTTTAGATCAAAGAGGTGATTTACCATAGTAGTGGATTGCATTTACATCCGTAAGTTTTATTGGTGACATAAATAAAATTGTAAATATGAAAGTCAAACGTGAGATACATCCAGGTTGTCTATGTCTTAGTTGTTTCTTCTCAACAAGGAAAATTTGAGGGAGATTAAAGTTTTCTTTCAAATGTATCTTATCTCATTCTTATTTTTCTTTTATTTATTATTTATAAGTTTCTTACATTCGTTACATGTCTTCACACAACCCATAATTTTTACCTTTCTTGCAGATCCATACCTAAGTTTTCTTCTCTTATAAAAAGCATCATTGTTTTCTCCAATATTTATTGGAGTGATACTCTACTGTTTTATTTTATAACTTAATGTGCTTGTCGTAAGTTGAAGTCATTTCACTATATAATATAACTATTGTTGGGTATGGCTCATACTTCGCATTCAGATGGGGACTCTTATTGGCATGGTCAGCAGAAAGCTATTGTTGAGTCATTGTATTTTTTTCTTAATAGTTTGCGCTTGGGCCCATGAATAGTTGCTGTTAAAGTATTATAAATCTTATTTATATTTCCTTATAAACCGAGTGACTTGTAACGAGTGTCAGTGAAGTGAATATAGTACAAACAAACTGGATGTAGCCTATATTCAGTGAACCAGGGTAAACCTCTTTGTGAATCTTTCTTCCTTTTCTCTTTTATGTTTTCTCAATTTGAACGATTTATGTGTGCCGATTTCCAACATTTGGTATCAAGAGCTTTGGTTCTGCGATCGGGATTCCTTCAACAGATTAGGGTTTTGTGATTTGGGATTTTTTTCTTGGTGTAGAGAAAACTGCGAAACTGATATGTAACAGATGTCGATTGGACAATCACGGATCGAGGTTGAAAAGTTTGGAGGAAAAGGGTTCAAGTTGTAGAAGCTGAAAATGGAGGCTTTACTCGTTGACAGGGATATGTGGTATGTGATCTTAGATGAGAAACCATCTGTGCCATCGAAAATTCTCAGTGATGGAACGTCTGAGGAAGTCGAGTCGAAGAAGTTGAACGCGTGGACCAAAGATGATCGAAAGGCGCGAAGCCTGATCTTGTTATGCCTGACAGATAACGTTCTGGTGAACGTAACTTCTAAGAAGACCGCAAAAGATCTCTGGACAAAGCTGAGAGGTCTCTATCAAAGCAAGTCACTCATGAACAAGTTGTTCCTTCGAAAGAGGCTGTATAATCTGCGGATGAGCGAAGGAGATCCCTTTTCAGCTCATTTAAATGATTTTAATATTATTTGTTCATAACTTTCGTCTATAAATATCAACCTGGATGAGGAGGATAAAGCCTGCACTTTATTGTGTTCACTTCCAAAATCTTGAGAGCACATCAATGTTTCAATTGGTACTGGCATTAGTAAACTGTCATTCGAGACAGTTGTTGCTGCCTTATTGTTTGAGGAGAGAGAAGGGTAGGTTCTGAAGGTACCAGTAATGAGGCTCTGATCGTTAGAGGGAAGAGTATAGATAGATCAAAATCTAGAAGAGGAAAATTGAGGGGAAGGTCAAAGTCTCATGATAATTCTGAAGTAAGGTCTTGGAGGTGCAGACAGGTTGGGCACCTGAGAAGAAATTATAGAAACAAAAGCATAGGTCCTGAGAAGCGGGATGATCCACCACCTTCAAGTTCTGGTGGAAAAAAAGATGATGGAGATAGCACTGGGGATCTGTACATGCATTTGACAGTCGTAGCGACTGTAATGACTGAATCATTGATACTGGAGCATCATTTCATATGACACCTTATAGTGGTTCTGCACTTATGAACCATATTCTGGCAGTACAGTTAGAATGGGAGATGATACGACTTATGCTATTGTGGGGCATAGGAAGGCAAAGATGAAGATGAATGACATAAAAATAAAGAATCTTCCAGATGTGATGCATATTTCGAGGCTTACCTGAAATTTGATTTCTGATGATACTATGACAGATGCGGGTATTAATTTCAGCAGTGGCAAGTATTCTTGCAAGCTGACTCGAGCAACTTTGGTGATTGCAAGAAGAGAGTGTCATGGTAAACTATTGAAACTACTGGGTATCACAGTGTTCAGTGGTGAAAGCTACATATCTGAACAGGCAAAGGAGGACACTGCAATGTTATCGCATAGGAGGCTGAGGCATATTGGAGGAAAAGGCATGGAGACTCTAACATCAAAGATGATGGTGGATGGAATTTTAAGCTGCTTTATAGGGTTTGGATTTTGGAGTATTACATGCAAGGGAATCAAAATTGGGTGTCTTTTAACTCCATAGCAGAAAGAGCTGAGGGGATTATGGACCTGATACTTAGCAATGTGTTTGGCCCCATATATGTAGCATCACATGAAAAATTATGGTATTTTGTTTCTTTTACTGATGATTTTTCAAGACATGTAATGATGAAGTGTTTGATAAATTCTGCGAGTTCAAGGCCTTGGTGAAAAATCAGTTTGACAGAAAGATCAATGTGTTGAGGACTGACAATGGAGGAGAGATTTGTTGAGCAAAGTTCGATGAGTCTGTGCAAGCAATGAGATTGCAAGGTAGAAGACTTCGCGTTACTCACCTCAACATAATTAGGTGGCAGAGAGATTGAATAAGTCTCTCATGGAGAAAGTACGGAGTGTGCCGAGCGGTGCAGGCTTGGCAGTTGAATTATGGGCTAAGGTAGTGGCTACTGCTTGTTATTTGAAGAACTGATCTCCTACATTGGCCTTGAAGGAGAAGAATATGTATGAATCACTATTTGGGAAGAGGCTAGACATATCTCATGTTAGAGTGTTTAGCTATGAGACATATGTGCATGTACCCAAGGAAAAAAAAAAAGCAAGCTTGACAATAAATCAGAGAAGTGTAATTTCATTGGGTACAAGGATGACGTCAAAGGGTACAAGTTGTGGAATCCTGATACTCAAAATGTAACTTACAACAGAGACATTGTGTTTAGGGAATCGAAGCAGAATAAGATTTTTTCGAAAAATCCTAAAGAGCCACAGACTGTGGAGTTAGATGTGGGTTTGAAAGATGATGATGTAGTAAACTCACAAGATGGAGTGGAAAGTTCAAATTTCGAAGCTGCTGAACATAATGTGGTTGAAGATGAAGATTCTGAAACTGAGGCTGAAGTTGAAGCACCAATGCTGAGGAGGTCCACAAGGGAAAGAAGACCATCTGAGAGGTATACACCTGAAAATTATATCCTCTGTACTAGCAATGATAGTTATGCCTTGAATATTACAGGTAATGATCCAATCACCGTAAAACAAGCTAAGAACTCGAAGGATGCCAAAAAATGGGAGGAAGCAATGAAAGATGAGATAAAGTCTCTGATTAAAAATCAAACTTGGAGTTTGGTGAAGCTACCTGCAGACCAAAAGAAGATTGGTTGCAAATGGGTGTTCAAGAAAAAATATTGGTGCCAATTGGGAAATTGAGCGATACAAGGCTCATTTGGTTGCGAATGGATACTCATAAACATAAGGAGTTGATTATGGTGATGTGTTTTCACTTGTTGCAAAGTTGAATTCCATAAGACTCGTTTTACCTGTGGCAACTGCATATGATCTTGAGGTGGAGCAGCTAGATGTGAAGACTGTGTTCCTTCATGGTGATTTGGAGGAGGATATTTTCATGAAGCAACCAGAGGGATTTGCTGTAAGAAGTAAAGATGACCTAGTTTTCAAGCTGAATAAATCCCTGTATGGCCTGAAGTAGTCCCCCAGGATGTGGTACTTGAAGTATGGCACCTATGTGGTGAAGCTTGACTTTGACTGTTGTGATCTTGATCATAGCATCTATGTGAAAAGGTTAGAAGCTGATTTCATTATTCTAACTTTGTATGTTGACGATATGCTACTTGCTAGAAACAATTTGAATATGATCAGCACTTTCAAAGGACTGCTGGAAAAGCAGTTTGAAATGAAAGATGAGGCACTACAAATATGACCTTGAGGATACAAATCAAGAGGGAACGTGACAAAGAAAGATTATGGCTGAGTCAACAAATGTACATAGAAGATGTGCTGAAGAAATTCAAACTGACTGACTGTAAACCAGTGTTGACTCCCATGTCTACAAGTTCCAAGCTATTGACTGTTCAGTATCGTAAGACTAAAGAAGAAGAACAGATGCATTAGTTCTTTATGCAAGTGCAGTTGAGAGTTTGATGTATGCCATGATTTGTACTCATCCGGATATTGCTCAAGCAGTGGGATTATTGAGCAGGTATACGTCCAAGCCAGGAAAGGAGCATTGGACGGTGGAGAAGTGTGTGTTTCATTATCTTTGTGGTACATCTGACCTTAGGTTATGCTATGAAGGAATGAAGGGCTCAAGGGGCAGACACTATTATAGCTGAGATGCTTTGTTGATGCTGATTGGGGAGGTGACATTGATAGTAGAAGGTCTACAAGTGGATATGTTGTTTCTTCATTTGGCAAAGCTATTAGTTGGATGAGTAAGAGCCAGAACACGATTGCTTTATCTCCTACAGAGGCTGAGTATATGGCCTTGATACATGCTGTCAAAGAAGCTATTTGGTTGCGGAGGTTATGCAAAGAGTTTGGCTTTGCACAAGGAGAGGTGACAGTTGGGTGTGATAGTCTGAGCACCAATTTCTTAGCTAAGAACCCAGGTTTCCATGCGAGGAGCAAGCATATCAGCATACAATACCATTTCATCAGAGATAAGATTGAAAACAAGGTTGTATTGCTAGAGAATATTGACACAAAGGCAAACAATGCTGACTTTCTGACCAAGGTAGTGATTTCAGAGAAGTTTGAATGGTGTATAGTTGCATTGGACTGAAGAAGTATGCAAAGCATTCACCAAGTAGGAGAATGTTTAGTATGGCTTATACTTCGTATTCAGATAAGGACTCTTGTTTCTGTAGAGGCTTGATACTACTTTGGGCCTCTAACTCTTTGATGACTCATTGTTGAGTCATTGTATCTTATCTTTTTCTTAGTAGTTTAGGCTTGGGCCCATCAATAGCTGTTACTAGGATATTTTAAATCCTATTAATATTTTCTTGTAAATTGTGTGACTTGTAACGAGTGTCAGTGAGGTGAATATAATACAGACAAACTGGGCATAGCCTATATTGGGTGAACCAAGGTAAACCTCTGTGCGAATTTATCTTCCCTTTCTCTTTTCTGTTTTCTCTATTTGTGCAATTTGTGTGTGTCTATTTCCAATAACTATGATGCTATTACTACATTGTTCTCTTCTTATCAGTAAACATATTTTCTTTTTCATTCCAAATATAGTTGCTTATTTTCTTATTTTTATCAATAAATAACAATTTTGTTTATAAGTCGAATGTGTTTCTAAAGACAGATTTACATTCGTCATAATCTAAATTAAACTCATTGTAATATTCCTGGTCATTGAGGGTCTCTTTCATTGATTTTCTTAAATTGTCATACATTTGTCTCTACCCCATTTAACTCACTAGCTTCACTCTCTAGTCTCTATCTATCTTTTTTATTGAGCCTAGAATACCTTCTTTTTTTCTTTGTCAATCTACAATTTTTTTTAGGCAAATCAGCAAATGCAAAATACGATACCAATAACAGTGAAATAATGAAAGCTTCCCAAACAAGTTGAAGAACATGAAAGTTTCATCAACAAGGTTGTTCTTTTCTACTTTTTAGTTTCATGGTTTTTATTTTATTTTAATATTGTATGGTCAGACTCATTTGGGTATCTTAATATTGAACAAGTTTTGATTTTGGTTTTTTTTTTTCATCTTTATAAATGTTCAGATGATTCATGTTTTAGGGGTTCTTGGCTTTGGTGGATTTTGCTTTCTTTTAGGGGCAACCAGGAAAGTAAGTTGATTAATCTCATAATCTAACATTATTATTTGTTTATGGCTTCGTATAACTGAAATCAAGCATAAAACCAATTTAGGAACAAAGTGGCAAGGCAACTAGAGGGTTAAACTCATTTAATATCTGTTTTATTTTCCCCTAATGTTGTTGCACCATTACCATGTGAAGAATTTGTAAAACTTTGAGTATTAGATTTGGATGGTTGTAATCATATAAATTTAATATAAAAGTTTAATGTGATATATGTTATTTGTAACATTTTTTTATCATTATCAATAAATAAGAAAATGTTATATTACTATACTAACTAAGGCTAAAATTGAAATCCTCGTACTAGTGAGTAGTAACCAAATTTTGGTTATTTTGAGAACAAAAATGCTTACAAAGATTATTATAATTCATAATTCATAATTTTTATTTTCTTTGTAATTGATTATTATGGGAAAAAGTGCTATCATTAATGCTTATTTTAAGAGGAAGAAAAGTGACTCTTTGTCCTCGTCTACTCCTAATGTTGAATTGCCAAATATTGAGAGTCCTTCTTCAAAGTCTCCTAGAATTGAAAATAAAGAGGTAGTTAAAGAAGTTGATTACTTCTAAGCAGATTGCAGCTAATTGTTTGAGACTACAAGTTTCTGTGGGCGTGAAAAGATGGCTTGCTCTTCAAGGATGTGCTTTTAGATGTCATGATGAAAGCTTAAATTCACTTAATCGGGATAATTTTCTTGAGATGATAAAGATTTTAGCTTACTATAATCAAGAAGTTGCAGAAGTTGTTTTAGAAAAAGCTCCTCAAAATGCACTTCCCCTTAAATTCAAAAGGAAATTCTTCATGTTTTCTCTGAAAAGGTAAAGAACACAATACAGGAAGAAATTTTGAATGCCAAGTTTTATTATTGTTAATGAAGCTAGTGATGTATCTAAAAAAGAGCATATAACTATTGTTTTGCGATTCGTAGATAAATATGGTTTTATACGAGAAAGGTTTTTCGGTCCTGTACATGTGGAAGATACAAGTGCTAAGACTTTGAAACAAGGAATACTTAACACTTTTCGTCACTATAATCTTGACGTTCTAAATATTCGAGGATAAGGCTATGCACTTTTGTCCCTCACAAAAAAAAATACCCATATTAGTCCTTTTTTAGGGACTGAATTAGATTTTCATTGAATTTGTGAGGGACCACATTTTCAAAGAACTAGAATTATAGTGGGACCAAAAGTTGACATTTTTTTTGTAAGAGACAAAAGTGGGATCATGTTTTTTGTTAAGGACCCAAAATGGGCTTTACTCTAAATTTTACTCTAGAGATTTCACATAATAGGAAAAATTGCATTTGAAGATGGAGTTACAACATTTTGAACTTGACATTCCCAAACATCCAGATTTGATTAATTTATCAACTATATCTAAATTATGTCAAGGGCTAGCAAGAACTAAAAAGTTCACCATTTACCCTCTTACTGGTAGAGTGATTAGACTTGTATTCACTCCTCCAGTTTCTACAGCAACTACTGAAAGATCTTTCTCAACTATGACAATAATCAAGAACAAGCTTCAAAATAGAATGGAAGATCAATTCCTTGATGATTCTTTAATGGCATATATTGAAAAAGAAATTGTTTTGAGCTTTAACACAGATTCAATTATAGATTAGTTTAACAATATGACAACACGTAGAATAAGAGTTAAGTGAAGTGATCTTAATTTCTGTAATAAACTTCTTTAATTTTTTTATATTAGGTCTGTATTATATTTCATATACTTTTATTTATAATATAATATTTTTATTTTCGCCCCTGTCATTAAAATTTCTTGCTCCGCCTATGGTCTAGTATCCTCGTCACTTCCACATTCTAAGTTCAGTTAGTTTCTAGAATGATTTATCATTCTTAACTAATAAATATATCATGTGCATATGTATTTTTGAATCTAGGTAAAATATAAAAAACATAAATTAAAAAATATCAAAGAAAATAAGTATTTAAAATTACGCAAGATATATATGTATTTAATTGAAGTAGAATTAAAAAAAATACTAAAAAGAAAAAATCTTAAAATCTTAAAAAATGTATAATTAATTTAAAATTAAAAGAGTTAATCAAAAGATTAAACAATCCAGAAACTTTTTATATTATAATTAAATATATAGAGATCAAAATCGTTGCAAGGAAGTGTCCGGTTTGCCAAAAATAAGTATCTTCATTAATTCATGAAAGTTATACTCATTTCATTATTTATTAATTTTGATAATACAACATCCTATTTTGTATTCACTGGTAAATCGTTTGACTATGGACTACATCTCGTGGTCATATATGAACCGGGTCCATATTCTCTGTCTAGTGTTGATGGGAGGATCTTGGGTAGATTTTACGACAACTTGTCATCGTTGTCTTATGAATCATCAAATCACAAAATTATTTTTTGATAAAATTAAAGCCATAAATAAAAAATTAAATAAAATTAATAAAAGAGGGAATAATATATCATTTCATAGTATTCCCTGGTCTGCTTGCTAAAATGGTATGATTATAAAATAAAGGTAAAGTGTGTGTCATTTTAAAAGATGTAAAGTTGTATTATTTTAAGAGAGAGAAATGGATAGATAAAAGAGGAGAGAGAGTTGACAAAAAAAATAAAGGTATAGGTCTCATCTCTTTATGAGAGTGAAAGGATATAAGTTGTCTCATTTAAAAAGATAAACACTTTTCTTATAAAATAATTGAAAAAATGCTTGTTCCTATTTATAGGAAGTACGCATGAACCGTATCGCATATTTCTCGTCGATAATATTCTCCACGGCCAATGTTAAGGAAAGAACAAGTCACCATTTGAATATGTGCTTCTTGCCCTTTCATACTCAAAACTAGATTTTATTTTTTTAAGCATATATGCAGCCATTGACAATGCCATTTCCTTTATTGTTGCAATTCCATACTTCACCGGTAAATCTTTTATTGTTCCAAGCAGTGTTGTAAAAACTGAACCGGACCGGCCGATTCAACTCGGAAACTGATAAACCGGTCGTATGATCGTTCCGGGTAGCATATTGGATCGGACTTGGAGGTGAACCGGTGTGAATCAGTTTGACTCGGTGAGACCCGGCCGAGTTTTCCTAAAATCGGTGATGCGCCGGTTCAAAAAACAGTCGGCACAGCCTTAAGAAACAAAAAAACAAAACAAAAACGAGACCAGAAGAGAAAACCGAAACAAGAAGAGAGAAACTAGAAATGGAACTGTACCGTAGGGATCTATAAGCCCACTAAGTTCCCTTCAAGGATGAGTAACTGTATGGATAATACCATTAGCACAGGTACAGACCAAGCTAAGAGGTACTTTGCCCAGTATAAGCAAGCAATCAACAATGGATAAGTAAGCGATAATATGACTCAAAGTAAATGGGTAGAATAACGATACATAAGATACCTTCATGGTGTGCCCAAGGGGGCTATTTATAGGGAAAACGGTGTGGGTTGGTGAGGAGGGGGTCAACCCTCCTTGGGATTTACTCCCATGGTGGCAGTGTTTGGCGTGGCAGGCGCTGTTGCTGTAGCAGCACTGCGCCTTCTGTGCTTGGCGATGTCAGCGTCGGGCAAAGGGGTAGTTTCCCTTTAGGGTGCCTGTGACAGTCGCCTTTGGGGGTTAAGGTCCCAAGATGGGACATTTTGGTGCTTTCCTTTGGACGCGTCGCAGTATTGGGGGATGAGAGGGTCCACGTCAGCCCTTAGGGCTGATGTGAGTTAGAGCCTGGAGTTGGGCCTGAGCCATTGGGCCGCTTAGTAGTTGGGCCATCTGGAACAGGAGCCCCCCAGCTTGGTAGCAAGCGTAGGTTGGTGCCAAATTACAGTCTTTGGGCGACCCCTGGCTGGTGTCGCCAAGGGAAAGGATTTGGGCGTCACCTGACTGGTGTAGGAGTAGTATCCAAGCGTAGGTTGGTGCCAAGTTACAGTCTTTGGGCGACCCCTGGCTGGTGTCGCCAAGGTAAAGGATTTGGGCGTCACCTGACTGGTGTAGGAGTAGTATCCAAGCGTAGGTTGGTGCCAAGTTACAGTCTTTGGGCGACCCCTGGCTGGTGTCGCCAAGGTAAAGGATTTAGGCGTCACCTGCCTAGCGTAGGAGTAGTATCCAACCTTTTACGTCTTGCAAGGGGTATTTTGGGTCTTTTTTCTTTCTGACACGAAGGGTGTCTTTTCGAATTTTGAGGAGTCGCAATGATGGCTTCTCCCATCATTGCAAGCAACTGCAGAACTCAAACGTTACGAGGCACGGCCCATTAATGCGACGTGTCGTTACGAGGCACGGCGCATTAATGCGACGCGAAGGGTGTCTTATCCCCTTGAAATTACCATCAAGCCCTTCACCGCAACCGCTCATCACCTGACGGTTATGATATCCTACGGTTGAAAAAAGGGGGAGGCTGTACACGCGTACGCCATCTTGATCTCCTACCTCCTTTAAAAAGGGGGTTCGTTCCCTCTTGAGGGATTTCTTCACGCTATCTACTGCTCTTCCTGTTTCTGCACATTGCATTGTGCTTTCCCCTCTTTTCCATAGTGCTCTTGTCGGTCCTCCTTTCTTCACTGTCTGCATTATTTCAGGTACAATGTTTCACTCTTGTTGTTTTGATATTCCTTTGCACTTCTTTTTGCTTCGCTTATCTTCTTCTTTTTCTGGGAATGGTTAAAATGACGGACGTGCCAGGGTTGTTCTTACCGGAGTTAGAGGTTGAGGTTGAGGTTAAGGAGGAGGAATTTGATGAAGCCTTCGACACACTCGAAGGCTGTACGATGGGGCCAGTTATGCAAGAATATCTTGCTAAACGTGGTGGGGAAAGCAGCAGCTTTCCTTCATATCGTTCTTTAGTTCCCGGGGTTGAGTCGTTACCCCACGGTAGGATTCCAGAGCTTCTAGGTTTTACTGAAGAGGAGATTCAAAATCTCCTGCCAGAACAGGCTTTAGGGCCTGTACTTCCTTTTTTGGGTGAAGCATCTGGCTCTCGAAGTCGTGGTGAGCGCCAGATGTCGGGTGGTGAGGCCACTTCTGGGTCTGGTAGGCGTCAGTTTTCCAGTTCCGGAAGGCGACGGTCAGGTGGTTCAAGTGAAGGGGTTAGGCCTCGCCCTTCACGAAGTCGTCGTTCAAGGTCTTCTATTCGCTCTTGCGAACAAAGGAGATGTTCATGTCGCCATGCTTCGCGGCGTTCTGCCTTTAGAGCATGGCGACTTCTCCGGCCTTTGTCTTCTATTAACCGTCAACTGTAAAATTGTCCCATAGAGTATTACTATAAACTTTGCCATCCGACTGTTGACTCTTCTATTGCCTTGAGTACACCACGGGGCCATATTCCCAACATTTCCCAGTCCTTCCATCGGCGTAAATATGACGAATCTACAGACAACCGACTAGGTAGATACCACCCGGAAGATGGATGACTTGTGAAGTATGGCGTGTGGGACGCCATATATGAAGACCTGGGGCTTTATAAGATACCGCCTGCTTGGTGGCCTTCTTCTTTAAGCTACTCGGTTTTTTATTCTTCGAGCTCTTCAGAAACTTCTGATTCTGACGGTAAGCTGTTTGTGCTTGAGTTATTTTTTCCTTTAGTTGTTGGTAAGGAGGTTGTTGACGGTCACAAGAGTAAGGGTTGGGTGTTGTCGAGGTTCAGCAACTTTCCCCCATTGTTGATCTCCTACTCATCGGTTCGAACAGTGTTTGGCGATTGATTGTATGTTTGTCACTCCCTTGTAGAATTTGAAGACAATCTCTTGGCTTATGGCGGCTCCTCAAGAAGGCGATTGCATAGTGGAGAGGAGTTGGGTAGACCCTTTGGTGGCGTCATCATCCTCAAGTTATGCTACTAGGGAGATTTTGAACCGTGATTATCAAACGGAAGCTAGTTTTGACATTACCCCAAACGGTGCATATGAGGCGAAGTGGCAAACAATCTCGGTTAGGAGTGATCAGCGTGTTTGTGACACTCTTAACAGTGCGGCGAGATCTCGTTGGCGATTCGCGGTGTATAAGACTCACGTCACGGATCAAAAGGTAAGGTTTCCTTTGTCTGAGTTCGAGATTGGAGTGCTTGCCCACCTACGGGTTGCTCCTTCATAATTACACCCAAACACTTGGGCGTTTGTTCGGGTCTTCGAGAAGATATGCCAGTATTTCGGATGGGTGTACTCTGTGTAGTTGTTCTTTTACTGCTTTGAGGTGTCGCCTTCACTGAAGAAGCTTGGTTGGGTTTCGCTAAAGGCGGGCAACGCATTAGGATCGATATTTTCCCAGTACGCCAACTAATATAAGAACTGGCGACATACTTTCTTCTGGATCGAACCAGTGCTTGGAAAGGGGAAATTACCCTTTTTTGTTGATCGGACGAGTAGGGATAGTCGGTTCCCACTATACTAGACTAAGGCCCATTATGAGACGCCCGCTGGTCAGTATTCCTTGGAGTTGGGAGCCTTGTCTCCTGAGGAGGTAATGGTGGTGGATTGGTTTGTGGAGGTGAAGGAGGGTCTTGGTCGGTGGCCTTCAAAGCAAATGTTGTGTCACAGAGGTGTGGTGATGTTTTGTATTATTTGTGACAGTGGTAAGTATTACCTATCTTTTACTAACACTTGTCTTGCAGTTGGAAACTTGACGATGGATGCACTAAAACTTGCACGTCAGGCGGCGGCCAAGCTTAAAGCCTCGGGGGGCGTGGTTCAACAAACCCAGCCAAGTCTCGCCCCGAAGAGGAAAAATACTGACAAAGGGAAGTCGAAAGAGACTCAACCAAAAAAAAGAAGATTCGAACTGCCGCAGATATTCCGGCTGGCGTGCTGGAGAAGCGGGTGACTGCCCCTATAATTAGAGAGCCCATGAACATGGTGGGAGGCTCGTCAGCTAGTGAATCGACTCTGGAGTCAGGGTCGCCTGCTACTGAGGGGTCTGGTCTGAAAGGAGGGGGAGATGAACACTTGACTCCGCCTAGGGCCTCCAAATCGCCGCGCCTTGAGCCATCCGAGCGTGGGCAGTTTGCTGATGACTCAGTCTATTGTGAAATGTTGGTAAACAGTGCTTGTGATGACGGATGCCCTCGCCCCGCGGCTGGTGCAAGATTCTCCTCCTTCTCCTGTTGGGGTCCCTGTTGGCAGGGCCCTCAAATTGTCTGAGAGACACCTTGACAGCGGATTTCCCAATGTGGGGCGTCCTAAGATGGTGGTGCCAGAGCGAATCGATCGCCAAGAATTCATGAACTACACCCAGGTGGTTATTGGTCGCTTCTTAGGAATGCAAGAGATCGCTCTTGCAATTGACAGTCGTTGCTCCTCTCAAGAGGATCGCCTGGGTGAGATGGGGCGCAAGGTGGATGGTCTTACTGCCGAGATTGGGCGCCATGGTAAGGAGGTTGCCGAGGTAAAAACTTCGAACAAATCTTTATCCTCGGGACTGAAGAAAGCGAAAGATGAGGTTAGGCGGCTATCTTTCGAGAAAAATGACCTAACCAAGTCATTAGCAGCGGTCAAAAAGGAGAATGAGGGTATCCAAACTGAGAAAGACCAGCTGTCTGCTAAATTTTTTGTTGCACACTGGAGCCTCCATGCCAAAGATAAGGACTTCAAAAAAGTCACTAGGCGGGTGGAAGAGTTGGAGGAAGCCTTAGTTAACCTTATGTACGCTTCTTTTAGCAACACCCTTCAGCAAGTTTCTGTTAGGTATCCTGAGCTTGACTTGATTGGTTTCACCCCCGACTATGAGGTGGAAGACAACAAGATAGTTGAGCGCCTCGAGGATGGCGGGGTGAAGGTAATTGAGGAGGGGCATGAGATTGATGAAGATGAAGGTGTGCCCGAGACCGGCCCAACAAGTGATGCCGACAATGATGATAATCCTGAGGAGGATGATGTTAGGCGTGACATGATGTCAGAACCTGTTGACGAAAATTTGGTTGGCCATAACGTTGCAGTAGCGGGCGTCCTTGAGCAGGCTTTGGAGAATGTTGAGGAGGGCGCGACTGAACAGGTCCAAGAAGATGCTAATGAGAATGTCGTGGTTGACGATCGTCAATCTTGATTTTTAAATTTAGATATAAGTATAGTAGGGTTGGTGTGTCAACTAGTGGCTCCTCTCCTCTTTTTGCCGCGGTTGGTATGTCAACTGCGGACTCGTACTTATTTAATCATCAATGAATTTTGTTTCCTTTTTTGTGCTGTCAATCTAAACTCTTAAATATTGATGTATCCTTATATTAGCTGGGCGTTGTCTGAGGGCGAGAACCGTCTCGCAACTTATGCGCTGGCTGGGGGTGAGTAACATCCCGTAAGTTGGGCATTGGCTGGGGTGAGAACCATCCCAGTCCAACCGCGGTGGGGGTGAAAACCATCCCGCTAGTTGGGCATTTGCTGGAGGTGAGAACCATCCCAGTCTAACATGTGGCGAGGATGAATACCATCCCGTAAGTTGGGTGTTGGATAGGGGTGAGAACCATCCTAGTCCAATGTTTGGCGGGGGTGAAAACCATCCCGCTAGTTGGGTGTTTGCTGGGGGTGAGAACCGTCCCAGTCAAACGTTTGGCGGGGGTGAGTACCATCCCGTAAGTTGGGTGTTGGCTGGGGGTGAGAACCATCCCAGTCCAACGTTTGGCGGGGGTGAAAACCATCCCACTAGTTGGGCGTTTGCTGGGGGTGAGAACCGTCCCTGTTCAACGTTTGGCGGAGGTGAAAACTGTCCCGCTAGTTGGGCATTTTCTGGGGGTGAGAACCATCCCAGTCAAACGTTTGGCGGGGGTGAGTACCATCCCGTAAGTTGGGTGTTGGCTGGGGGTGAGAACCATGCTAGTCCAACGTTTGGCGGAGGTGAAAACCATCCCACTAGTTGGGTGTTTGCTGGGGGTGAGAATCGTCCCTGTTCAACGTTTGGAAGAGGTAAAAAACTGTCCCGCTAGTTGGGCATTTTCTGAGGGTGAGAACCGTCTCAGTCAAACGTTTGGCGGGGGTGAGTACCATCCCGTAAGTTGGGTGTTGGCTGGGGGTGAGAACCATCCCAGTCCAACGTTTGGCGGGGGTGAAAACCATCCCACTAGTTGGGTGTTTGCTGGGGGTGAGAATCGTCCCTATCCAACGTTTGGCGGAGGCGAAAACCGTCCCGCTAGTTGGGCATTTTCTGGGGGTGAGAACC